>NW_028270139.1:165486727-165579227 GCF_037043375.1 Chiloscyllium plagiosum | reverse complement strand
GAGAGAAAGGCCCAGAGAGAGAGAGAGACCCAGAGAGAGAGAGAGACCCAGAGAGAGACCCAGAGAGAGACCCAGAGAGAGAGTGATCCAGAGAGAGAGAAAGACCCAGAGAGAGAGAGAGACCCAGAGAGAGAGACCCAGAGAGAGAGAGAGACCCAGAGAGAGAGAGACAGACAGACAGAGAGAGAGACCCAGAGAGACAGACAGTGAGAGAGACCCAGAGAGAGAGAGACAGAGAGAGACCCAGAGAGAGAGTGACAGAGACCCAGAGAGAGAGAGAGTGATCCAGAGAGAGAGAGAGAGAGACAGAGAGAGACCCAGAGAGAGAGAGACCCAGAAAGAGACCCAGAGAGAGAGAGACAGAGAGAGACCCAGAGAGACAGAGAGAGAGAGAGAGTGAGAGACCCAGAGAGAGAGAGAGACCCCAGAGTGAGAGAGACCCAGAGGGAGAGACCCAGAGAGAGAGAGAGAGTGATCCAGAGAGAGAGAGAGACCCAGAGAGAGAGAGAGTGAGAGAGACCGAGAGAGAGTGAGAGAGACCCAAAGAGAGAGAGAGTGAGAGACCCAGAGAGAGAGAGAGTGAGAGACCCAGAGAGAGAGAGAGAGAGAGTGATCCAGAGAGAGAGAGATCCAGGGACACAGTTAACCAGAGAGAGAGAGTGATGCAGAGAGAGGGAGTGATCCCGAGAGAGAGAGAGAGAGAGAGACCCAGTGCGAGACAGAGTGATCCAGAGAGAGAGAGACTCAGAGTGTGTGTGTGTGTGTGAGAGAGAGAGAGAGAGAGATAGAGGGAGAGAAAACCAGAGAGAGAGAGACACGTACACAGGGAGACAGAGAAAGAGGCAGATGGGGAGGGGGGGGGGGGGGTGAGGGAGGGAGAGAGAGAGAGGACAGGGCGAAAGTGAGGAGGGACGTAGAAGGAGAGGAAAATAGAAAGAGAGGGATGAATAGGGAAGGAGAGTGATGGAGAGAGAAAGAGGGAGCAGAGAGAGAGGACAGAGATAGAGAGGGGGAGAATGCAACAAGGAAGACAGAATCAGAGACAGAAGGAGAGACAGAGACAGAAGGAGAGAGAGAGAGAGAGCAATAAAGAGAACAAAAATGAGAGTGCAACATTCAGTGACAATGACAGAGAAAAAGACAGCGGAAGAGAAAGGATAAGAGATAAAGAGAGAGAGAGTGAGAGAGACAGATAAGTAAGATATAGAGACAGAGTAAAAGGAAACAAGATGATTGGAAGGAGGCAGGATGTGAGAGAGGGGCAGAGAGGAAGAGAGAGAGAGAGAGGAAGAGAGAAAGGAGGAGATGGAGGATGGAGGAGAGCAGGGAGAAGGGGCCAGAGGTTTGGGGGGAGAGGGAGAGCGGAGACAGAGAACAGAGACAACGTTGGAACAGATCGAGCTGACCACAACAACCTTTCAGTGATTACAAATGAGAAATAAATTATCCAACACATACTGGGAGTATTGTGTGAATCCCTTCTGCTCCCCAAGGTCCCTATGATCAAATCCAGTCACCATCTGCACCACACCACGGAATGCTAAATTATATCTCTTCCATATGAGGACAGACAACGTTATCACTCTGTCTGTTCTCATTCTTCCAATGTGTTTTCTTCGATCTGTCCTTTCTGTGATTTCTCTCTCTCTCTCTCTCTCTCTCTCTCTCTTTCTGATCACTCTTTCTGATATCACAACCTACTAATCCTCTCCCTTTGGTACTGGCCCTGGGCAAAGTTACAAATCCCACAACACCAGGTTATAGTCCAACAGGTTTAACTGGAAGCACTAGCTTTCGGAGCGTCGCTCCTTCATCAGGTGGTTGTGGAGAATAAGATCATAAGACACAGAATTTATAGCAAAAGATTACAGTGTGATGTGACTGATATGAAATATTGAACACACCTGGATTGTGGTTAAGTCTTTAACAACCTGGCTGGCAGACCGCTCCCTCCCACCGAAACGGCCCAACATTTCTTCACCATTGCTTTACCGGGCAGTTTTCTGTTCCCCACCGATCCCTGTGTGTCCCTCTCCCGGACCCCATTCTCTCTGCCCCCTCGGTGTCCCTCCCCCCCAACCCCGATCTCTCTGCCCCCTCGGTGACCCTCCCCCCCAACCCTGATCTCTCTACCCCCTCGGTGACCCTCCCCCCCAACCCCGATCTCTCTGCCCCCTCGGTGCCCCTCCCCCAGAGCTCCCCAACCCCAATCTCTCTGCCCCCTCGGTGCCCCACCCCCAGACCCTGATCTCTCTGCCCCCTCGGTGCCCCTCCCCCCGACCCCGATCTCTCTGCCCCCTCGGTGCCCCTCCCCCAGACCCTGATCTCTCTGCCCCCTCGGTGCCCCTCCCCCAGACCCCCCCAGACCCTGATCTCTCTGTCCCCTCGGTGCCCCTCCCCCAGACCCCCCCAGACCCTGATCTCTCTGCCCCCTCGGTGCCCCTCCCCCAGACCCTGATCTCTCTGCCCCCTCGGTGCCCCTCCCCCAGACCCCCCCAGACCCTGATCTCTCTGTCCCCTCGGTGCCCCTCCCCCAGACCCCCCCAGACGCTGATCTCTCTGCCCCCTCGGTGTCCCTCCCCCAGACCCCGATCTCTCTGCCCCCTCGGTGCCCCTCCCCCAGACCCTGATCTCTCTGTCCCCTCGGTGCCCCTCCCCCAGACCTCCCCAGACCCTGATCTCTCTGCCCCCTCGGTGCCCCTCCCCCAGACGCTGATCTCTCTGCCCCCTCGGTGTCCCTCCCCCAGACCCCGATCTCTCTGCCCCCTCGGTGCCCCATCCCCAGACCCCGATCTCTCTGCCCCCTCGGTGCCCCTCCCCCTGGATCCCCCCAGACCCTGATCTCTCTGTCCCCTCGGTGCCCCACACCCAGACCATGATATCTCCGCCCCCTCGATGTCCCTCCTCCAGACCCCCCCCCCCCCCCCCCACCCCAATCTCTCTGCCCACTCGGTGTCCGTTTCCCCCCCCAGACCCCGATCTCAGTACCCCTCCCTCTCCCGGAGGCGCTGAGTGGTGGGCTGGTTGCTCCTTACCAGATAAGCTGCTTCCCTCATGAACTGCTTGGCAGGTTGTTTCCAGATTGCAGGCACGGTGATTACCCAGCGGACATCACCCGTGTCCAGGCCGACCAAGAATTGGTCACTCAGCTCCTGCCAAAACACACAGCACTGCTCAGGAATAGGAGAACGGATTTACCTCAACACGCAGTGGACTGCATTCAAGCCCATGGTCCCATTGATGGCCCTCACTCCCTCCTCAGTCCTCATCCCTTCCCGATTGACCACCTGACCCCAGTGACAAATGTCAAAGTTCAGGCATCTCACTGACCTTGAGAGCATGCTTCCGGAAGTATCTCAGCGCGTGAGCAAACACCTCGAGGGCTTTGACCCGCTTCCCATTGACAGCCTCCAACTCTGTCTCCAGGGTGAGGTCCTGGAGAGACAAGGCAAGGGGTTTCAGCATCGTGGAAGGTTCAGAAATCAGAGAGTGAGCATCGATGGTCATTGGTGAGCATCGATGGTCATTGGTGAGAGTTGATGATCATTGATGAGTATCGACGGTCATTGCTGAGTATCGATGATCATTAGTGAGTATTAATGGTCATTGGTGATATTGATGATCATTGGTGAGTATCGATGGTCATTGGTGAGTGTTGATGATCATTGGTGTGGTCATTGGTGAGTATCAATGATCATTGATGAGTATCGATGGTCATTGCTGAGTATCGATGATCATTAGTGAGTATTAATGGTCATTGGTGATATTGATGATCATTGGTGAGTATCGATAGTCATTGGTGAGTATCAATGATTGTTGGTGAGTATCGATGATCATTGGTGAGTATCAATGGTTATTGGTGAGTATCGATGATCATTGGTGATATTGATGATCATTGGTGAGTATCGATGATCATTGGTGAGTATCAATGATCATTGGTGAGTATCAATGGTTATTGGTGAATATCGATGATCATTCGTGAGTATCGATGATCATTGGTGAGTATCGATGATCATTGGTGAGTGTCGATGATCATTGGTGAGTATCAATGATCGTTGGTGAGTATCAATGGTTATTGGTGAGTATCGATGATCATTCGTGAGTATCGATGATCATTGGTGAGTATCGATGATCATTGGTGAGTGTCGATGATCATTGGTGAGTATCAATGATCGTTGGTGAGTATCAATGGTTATTGGTGAGTATCGATGATCATTCGTGAGTATCGATGGTCATTGGTGAGTTTCGATGATCATTGGTGAGTATCGATGATCATTGGTGATATTGATGATCATTGGTGAGTATCGATGATTATTGGTGATATTGATGGTCATTGGTGAGTATTGATGATCATTGGTGAGTATCGATGATCATTGGTGATATTGATGATCATTGGTGAGTATCGATGATTATTGGTGATATTGATGATCATTGGTGAGTATCGATAGTCATTGGTGAGTATCGATGGTCATTGGTGAGTATCGATGATCATTGGTGATATTGATGATCATTGGTGAGTATCGATAGTCATTGGTGAGTATCGATGGTCATTGGTGAGTATCGATGATCATTGGTGATATTGATGATCATTGGTGAGTATCGATGATCATTGGTGTGTATCGATAATTATTGGTGATATTGATGATCATTGGTGAGTATCGATAGTCATTGGTGAGTATCAATGATCATTGGTGAGTATCGATGGTCATTGGTGAGTATCGATTATCATTGGTGATATTGATGGTTATTGGTGAGTATCGATGATCATTGGTGAGTATCAATGATCATTGGTGAGTATCGATGATCATTGATGAGTATCGATGATCATTGGTGAGTATCGATAGTCATTGGTGAGTATCGATGATCATTGGTAAGTATCAATGGTTATTGGTGAGTATCGATGATCATTGGTGCTTTTGATGATCATTGGTGAGTATCGATGGTCACTGGTGAGTATCGATGGTCATTGTTGAGTATCGATGATGATTGGTGAGTATCAATGATCATTGGTAAGTATCAATGGTTTTTGGTGAGTATCAATGATCATTGGTGAGTATCGATGATCATTGGTGAGTATCAATGATCATTGGTGAGTGTCGATGATCATTGGTAAGTATCGATGATTATTGGTGAGTGTCAATGATCATTGGTGAGTATCAATGGTCATTGGTGAGTATCAATGGTTATTGGTGAGTATCGGTGATCATTGGTGAGTGTCTATGATCATTGGTGAGTATCGATGATCATTGGTGAGTATCGATGATCATTGGTGATATTGATGATCATTGGTGAATATCGATGATCATTGGTGAGTATCAATGATCATTGGTGAGTGTCGATGATCATTGGTGAGTATCAATGGTCATTGGTGAGTATCGATGGTCATTGGTGAGTATCGATGCTCGTTGGTGATTATTAATGGTCACTGGTGAGCATTGATAGTCATTGGGGAGTATCGATGATCATTGGTGAGTATCAATGGTCATTGGTGAGTATCAATGATCATTGGTGAGTGTCGATCATTGGGGAGTATCGATGATCATTGGTGAGTATTGATGATCATTGGTGAGTATCGATGATCATTGGTGAGTGTTGATGATCATTGGTGAGTACCAATGGTCATTAGTGAGTGTCGATGATCATTGGTGAGTATCGATGGTCATTGGTGAGTATTCATGGTCATTGGTGAGTATCGATGATCATTGGTGAATATCAATGTTCATTGGTGAGTATCGATGGTCATTGGTGATATTGATGATCATTGGTGAGTATCGATGATCATTGGTGAGTATCAATGATCATTGGTGAGTATCAATGATCATTGGTAAGTATTAATGGTTATTGGTGAGTATCGATGATCATTGGTGAGTATCGATGATCATTGGTGTGTATCGATGATTATTGGTGATATTGATGATCATTGGTGAGTATCGATAGTCATAGGTGAGTATCAATGGTCATTGGTGAGTATCGATGGTCATTGGTGAGTATCGATGATCATTGGTGATATTGATGGTTATTGGTGAGTATCGATGATCCTTGGTGAGTATCGATGATCATTGGTGAGTATCGATGATCATTGGTGAGTATCGATAGTCATTCGTGAGTATCGAAGATCATTGGTAAGTATCAATGGTTATTGGTGAGAATCGATGATCATTGGTGAGTATCAATGATCATTGGTGATATTGATGGTCATTGGTGAGTATCGATGATCATTGGTGATATTGATGATCATTGGTGAGTATCGATGATCATTGGTGCTTTTGATGATCATTGGTGAGTATCGATGGTCACTGGTGAGTATCGATTGTCATTGGTGAGTATCGATGATCATTGGTGAGTATCAATGATCATTGGTGAGTATCGATGATCATTGGTAAGTATTAATGGTTATTGGTGAGTATCGATGATCATTGGTGAGTATCGATGATCATTGGTGTGTATCGATGATTATTGGTGATATTGATGATCATTGGTGAGTATCGATAGTCATAGGTGAGTATCAATGGTCATTGGTGAGTATCGATGGTCATTGGTGAGTATCGATGATCATTGGTGATATTGATGGTTATTGGTGAGTATCGATGATCATTGGTGAGTATCAATGATCATTGGTGAGTATCAATGATCATTGGTAAGTATTAATGGTTATTGGTGAGTATCGATGATCATTGGTGAGTATCGATGATCATTGGTGTGTATCGATGATTATTGGTGATATTGATGATCATTGGTGAGTATCGATAGTCATAGGTGAGTATCAATGGTCATTGGTGAGTATCGATGGTCATTGGTGAGTATCGATGATCATTGGTGATATTGATGGTTATTGGTGAGTATCGATGATCCTTGGTGAGTATCGATGATCATTGGTGAGTATCGATGATCATTGGTGAGTATCGATAGTCATTCGTGAGTATCGAAGATCATTGGTAAGTATCAATGGTTATTGGTGAGAATCGATGATCATTGGTGAGTATCAATGATCATTGGTGATATTGATGGTCATTGGTGAGTATCGATGATCATTGGTGATATTGATGATCATTGGTGAGTATCGATGATCATTGGTGCTTTTGATGATCATTGGTGTGTATCGATGATTATTGGTGATATTGATGATCATTGGTGAGTATCGATAGTCATAGGTGAGTATCAATGGTCATTGGTGAGTATCGATGGTCATTGGTGAGTATCGATGATCATTGGTGCTTTTGATGATCATTGGTGAGTATCGATGGTCACTGGTGAGTAACGATAGTCATTGTTGAGTATCGATGATCATTGGTGAGTATCGATGATCATTGGTGAGTATCGATGATCATTTGTGATATTGATGGTCATTGGTGAGTATCAATGATCATTGGGGAGTGGCGATGATTATTGGTGAGTGACGATGATCATTGGTGAGTATCAATGGTCATTGGTGAGTATCAATGGTTATTGGTGAGTATCGATGATCATTGGTGAGTGTCGATGATCATTGGTAAGTATTGATGATTATTGGTGAGTGTCGATGATCATTGGTGAGTATCAATGGTCATTGGTGTGTATCAATGGTTATTGGTGAGTATCGATGATCATTGGTGAGTATCGATGATCATTGGTGATTTTGATGATCATTGGTGAGTATCGATGGTCACTGGTGAGTATCGATGGTCATTGTTGAGTATCGATGATCATTGGTGAGTACCGATGATCATTGGTGATATTGATGGTCATTGGTGAGTATCAAGGTTATTGGTGAGTATCGATGATCATTGGTGAGTGTCGATGATCATTGGTGAGTATCAATGATCATTGGTGAGTATCGATGATCATTGGTGAGTATTGATGATCATTGGTGAATATCAATGATCATTGATGAGTGTCGATGATCATTGGTGAGTATCGATGATCATTGGTGAGTGTCGATGATCATTGGTGAGTATCAATGGTCATTGGTGAGTATCGATGGTCATTGGGGAGTATCGATGCTCATTGGTGATTATTAATGGTCACTGGTGAGCATTGATAGTCATTGGGGAGTATCGATGATCATTGGTGAGTATCGATGGTCATTGGTGAGTATCAATGATCATTGGTGAGTGTCGATGATCATTGGGGAGTATCGATGATCATTGGGGAGTATTGAAGATGATTGGTGAGTATTGATGATCATTAGTGAGTGTCGATGATCATTGGTGAGTATCAATGGTCATTGGTGAGTATCGATACTCATTGGTGAATGTTGATGATCATTGGTGATTATCAATGGTCATTAGTGAGTGTCGATGATCATTGGTGAGTATCGATGGTCATTGGTGAGTATTCATGATCATTGGTGAGTATCGATGATCATTGGTGAGTATCAATGGTCATTGGTGAGTATCGATCGTCATTGGTGATATTGATGATCATTGGTGAGTATCGATAGTCATTGGTGAGTATCAATGATCATTGGTGAGTATCGATGATCATTGGTGAATATCGATGATCATTGGTAAGTATTAATGGTTGTTGGTGAGTATCGATGATCATTGGTGAGTATCAATCATTGGTGAGTATCAATGATCATTGGTGTGTATCGATAATCATTGGTGATATTGATGATCATTGGTGAGTATCGATGATCATTGGTGTGTATCGATGATCATTGGTGATATTGATGATCATTGGTGAGTATCGATAGTCATTGGTGAGTATCAATGATCATTAGTGAGTATCGATGGTCATTGGTGAGTATCGATGATCATTGGTGATATTGATGGTCATTGGTGAGTATCGATGATAATTGATGAGTATCGATGACCATTGGTGAGTATCAATGACCATTGGTGAGTATCAATGGTTATTGATGAGTATCGATGATCATTGGTGAGTATCGATGATCATTGGTGAGTATCAATGATCATTGGTGATATTGATGATCGTTGGTGAGTATCAATGGTTATTGGTGAGTATCGATGATCATTGGTGATATTGATGATCATTGGTGAGTATCGATGATCATTGGTGAGTATCGATGATCATTGGTGAGTATCAATGATCGTTGGTGAGTATCAATGGTTATTGGTGAGTATCAATGATCAATCGTGAGTATCGATGGTCATTGGTGAGTATCGATGATCATTGGTGAGTATCGATGATCATTGGTGAGTATCAATGGTCATTGGTGAGTATCGATGATCATTGGTTATATTGATGATCATTGGTGAGTATCAATGATCATTGGTGATATTGATGGTCATTGGTGAGTATCGATGATCATTGGTGAGTATCAATGGTTATTGGTGAGTATCGATGATCATTCGTGAGTATCGATGATCATTGGTGAGTATCGATGGTCATTGGAGAGTATCGATGATCATTGGTGAGTATCAATGATCATTGGTGAGTATCAATGATCGTTGGTGAGTATCAATGGTTATTGGTGAGTATCGATGATCAATCGTGAGTATCGATGTTCATTGGTGAGTATCGATGATCATTGGTGATATTGATGATCATTGGTGAGTATCGATGATCATTGGTGAGTATCAATGGTTATTGGTGAGTATCGATGATCATCGGTGATATTGATGATCATTGGTGAGTATCGATGATCATTGGTGTGTATTAATGATCATTGGTGAGTATCGATGATCATTGGTGATATTGATGATCATTGGTGAGTATCGATGATCATTGGTGAGTATCAATGATCATTGGTGAGTATCGATGATCATTGGTGAGTATCGATGATCATTGGTGTGTATAGATGATCATTGGTGAGTGTTGATGATCATTGATGAGTATCAATGATCATTGGTGAGTGTCGATGATCATTGGTGAGTATCGATAGTCATTGGTGTGTATCGATGATCATTGGTCAGTATCAATGGTTTTTGGTGAGTATCAATGATCATTGGTGATATTGATGTCATTGGTGAGTATCAATGCTTATTGGTGAGTATCGATGATCATTGGTGAGTGTCGATGATCATTGGTGAGTATCAATGGTCATTGGTGAGTATCAATGATTATTGGGGAGTATTGATGATCATTGGTGAGTATCGATGGTCATTGGTGAGTATCAATGATCATTGGTGAGTGTCGATGATCATTGGGGGTATCGATGATCATTGGTGAGTATCGATGGTCATTGGTGAGTATCAATGATCATTGGTGAGTGTCGATTATCACTGGTGAGTATCAATGGTCATTGGTGAGTATTGATAGTCATTGGTGAGTATCAATGATCATTGGTGAGTATCGATGGTCATTGGTGAGTATTGATGATCATTGGTGAGTATAGATGATCATTGGTGATATTGATGATCATTGGTGAGTATCGATGATCATTGGTGATATTGATGATCATTGGTGAGTATCAATGATCATTGGTGATATTGATGGTCATTGGTGAGTATCGATGATCATTGGTGAGTATCAATGGTTATTGGTGAGTATCGATGATCATTCGTGAGTATCGATGGTCATTAATGAGTATCGATGATCATTGGTGAGTATCGATGGTCATTGGAGAGTAACGATGGTCATTAATGAGTATCGATGATCATTGGTGAGTATCGATGGTCATTGGAGAGTATCGATGATCATTGGTGAGTATCAATGATCATTGGTGAGTATCAATGATCATTGGTGAGTATCAATGATCGTTGGTGTGTATCGATGATCAATCGTGAGTATCGATGTTCATTGGTGAGTATCGAAAATCATTGGTGATATTGATGATCATCGGTGAGTATCAATGATCATTGGTGAGTATCGAAGGTCATTGGTGAGTATCGATGATCATTGGTGAGTATCGATGATCATTGGTGAGTATCAATGATCATTGGTGAGTATCAATGGTTATTGGTGAGTATTAATGGTTATTGGTGAGTATCGATGATCATCGGTGATATTGATGATCATTGGTGAGTATCGATGATCATTGGTGTGTATCAATGATCATTGGTGAGTATCGATGATCATTGGTGATATTGATGGTCATTGGTGAGTATCAATGGTTATTGGGGGGTATCGATGATCATTGGTGATATTGATGATCATTGGTGAGTATCGATAATCATTGGTGAGTATCAATGGTTATTGGTGAGTATCGATGATCATTGGTGAGTATCGATGATCATTGGTGAGTATCAATGGTTATTGGTGAGTATCGATGATCATCGGTGATATTGATGATCATTGGTGAGTATCGATGATCATTGGTGTGTATCAATGATCATTGGTGAGTATCGATGATCATTGGTGAGTATCGATGATCATTGGTGTGTATAGATGATCATTGGTGAGTGTTGATGATCATTGATGAGTATCAATGATCATTGGTGAGTGTCGATGATCATTGATGAGTATCGATGATCATTGGTGAGTATCGATAGTCATTGGTGTGTATCGATGATCATTGGTCAGTATCAATGGTTTTTGGTTAGTATCAATGATCATTGGTGATATTGATGTCATTGGTGAGTATCAATGCTTATTGGTGAGTATCGATGATCTTTGGTGAGTGTCGATGATCATTGGTTAGTATCGATGATCATTGGTGAGTGTCGATGATCATTGGTGAGTATCAATGGTCATTGGTGAGTATCAATGATTATTGGGGAGTATTGATGATCATTGGTGAGTATCGATGGTCATTGGTGAGTATCAATGATCATTGGTGAGTGTCGATGATCATTGGGGGTATCGATGATCATTGGTGATATCGATGGTCATTGGTGAGTATCAATGATCATTGGTGAGTGTCGATTATCACTGGTGAGTATCAATGGTCATTGGTGAGTATTGATAGTCATTGGTGAGTATCAATGATCATTGGTGAGTATCGATGGTCATTGGTGAGTATTGATGATCATTGGTGAGTATAGATGATCATTGGTGATATTGATGATCATTGGTGAGTATCGATGGTCATTGGGGAGTATTGATGATCATTGGTAAGTATCAATGGTTTTTGGTGAGTATCGATGATCACTGGTGAGTATCAATGATCATTGGTGATATTGATGGTCATTGGTGAGTATCAATGCTTATTGGTGAGTATCGATGATCATTGGTGAGTGTCGATGATCATTGGTAAATATCGATGATCATTGGTGAGTGTCGATGATCATTGGTGAATATCAATGGTCATTGGTGAGTATCAATGGTTATTGGTGAGTATCGATGATCATTGGTGCGTGTCGATGATCAATGGTGAGTATCGACGATCATTGGTGAGTATAGATGATCATTGGTGATATTGATGACCATTGGTGAGTATCGATGATCATTGGTGAGTATTGATGGTCATTGTTGAGTATCAATGTTTATTGGTGAGTATTAATGGTCATTGGTGAATATCGATGATCATTGGTGAGTGTCGATGATCATTGGTGAGTATCAATGGTCATTGGTGAGTATCGATGGTCATTGGTGAGTATCGATGCTCGTTGGTGATTATTAATGGTCATTGGTGAGCATCGATCGTCATTGGGGAGTATCGATGATCATTGGTGAGTATCGATGGTCATTGGTGAGTATCAATGATCATTCGTGAGTATCAATGGTTATTGGTGAGTATCGATGATCATTCGTGAGTATCGATGGTCATTGGTGAGTATCGATGATCATTGGTGAGTACCGATGATCATTGGTGATATTGATGATCATTGGTGAGTATCGATGATCATTGGTGAGTATCGATGATCATTGGTGATATTGATGATCATTGGTGAGTATCAATGATCATTGATGAGTATCGATGGTCATTGGTGAGTATCGATGATCATTGATGAGTATCGATGGTCATTGGTGAGTATCGATGATCATTAGTGATATTGATGGTCATTGGTGAGTATCGATGATCATTGGTGAGTATCGATGATCATTGGTGATATTGATGAATATTGGTGAGTATCAATGATCATTGGTGAGTATCAATGATCTTTGGTGAGTATCAATGGTTATTGGTGAGTATCGATGATCATTCGTGAGTATCGATGGTCATTGGTGAGTATCGATGATCATTGGTGAGTATCGATGGTCATTGGTGAGTATCAATGAACATTGGTGAGTGTCGATGATCATTGGTGAGTATCAATGGTCATTGGTGAGTATCGATAGTCATTGGTGAGTATCAATGATCATTGGTGAGTATCGATGATCATTGGTGATATTAATGGTCATTGGTGAGTATCAATGATCATTGGTGAGTATTGATGATCATTGGTGATGTTAATGGTCATTGGTGAGTATCGATGATCATTGGTGAGTATCAATGATCATTGGTGATATTGATGATCATTGGTGTGTATCGATGGTCATTGGAGATATTGATGATCATTGGTGATATTGATGATCATTGGTGTGTATCGATGTTCAGTGGTGAGTATCAATGTTTATTGGTGAGTATCGATGGTCATTGGTGAGTATCGATACTCATTGGTGAATGTTGATGATCATTGGTGATTATCAATGGTCATTAGTGAGTGTCGATGATCATTGGTGAGTATCGATGGTCATTGGTGAGTATTCATGATCATTGGTGAGTATCGATGATTATTGGTGAGTATCAATGGTCATTGGTGAGTATCGATCGTCATTGGTGATATTGATGATCATTGGTGAGTATCGATAGTCATTGGTGAGTATCAATGATCATTGGTGAGTATCGATGATCATTGGTGAATATCGATGATCATTGGTAAGTGTTAATGGTTGTTGGTGAGTATCGATGATCATTGGTGAGTATCAATCATTGGTGAGTATCAATGATCATTGGTGTGTATCGATAATCATTGGTGATATTGATGATCATTGGTGAGTATCGATGATCATTGGTGTGTATCGATGATCATTGGTGATATTGATGATCATTGGTGAGTATCGATAGTCATTGGTGAGTATCAATGATCATTAGTGAGTATCGATGGTCATTGGTGAGTATCGATGATCATTGGTGATATTGATGGTCATTGGTGAGTATCGATGATAATTGATGAGTATCGATGACCATTGGTGAGTATCAATGACCATTGGTGAGTATCAATGGTTATTGATGAGTATCGATGATCATTGGTGAGTATCGATGATCATTGGTGAGTATCAATGATCATTGGTGATATTGATGATCGTTGGTGAGTATCAATGGTTATTGGTGAGTATCGATGATCATTGGTGATATTGATGATCATTGGTGAGTATCGATGATCATTGGTGAGTATCAATGATCATTGGTGAGTATCAATGATCGTTGGTGAGTATCAATGGTTATTGGTGAGTATCAATGATCAATCGTGAGTATCGATGGTCATTGGTGAGTATCGATGATCATTGGTGAGTATCGATGATCATTGGTGAGTATCAATGGTCATTGGTGAGTATCGATGATCATTGGTGATATTGATGATCATTGGTGAGTATCAATGATCATTGGTGATATTGATGGTCATTGGTGAGTATCGATGATCATTGGTGAGTATCAATGGTTATTGGTGAGTATCGATGATCATTCGTGAGTATCGATGATCATTGGTGAGTATCGATGGTCATTGGAGAGTATCGATGATCATTGGTGAGTATCAATGATCATTGGTGAGTATCAATGATCGTTGGTGAGTATCAATGGTTATTGGTGAGTATCGATGATCATTGGTGAGTATCGATGATCATTGGTGAGTATCAATGGTTATTGGTGAGTATCGATGATCATCGGTGATATTGATGATCATTGGTGAGTATCGATGATCATTGGTGTGTATCAATGGTTATTGGTGAGTATCGATGATCATTGGTGAGTATCGATGATCATTGGTGAGTATCAATGGTTATTGGTGAGTATCGATGATCATCGGTGATATTGATGATCATTGGTGAGTATCGATGATCATTGGTGTGTATCAATGATCATTGGTGAGTATCGATGATCATTGGTGAGTATCGATGATCATTGGTGTGTATAGATGATCATTGGTGAGTGTTGATGATCATTGATGAGTATCAATGATCATTGGTGAGTGTCGATGATCATTGATGAGTATCGATGATCATTGGTGAGTATCGATAGTCATTGGTGTGTATCGATGATCATTGGTCAGTATCAATGGTTTTTGGTTAGTATCAATGATCATTGGTGATATTGATGTCATTGGTGAGTATCAATGCTTATTGGTGAGTATCGATGATCTTTGGTGAGTGTCGATGATCATTGGTTAGTATCGATGATCATTGGTGAGTGTCGATGATCATTGGTGAGTATCAATGGTCATTGGTGAGTATCAATGATTATTGGGGAGTATTGATGATCATTGGTGAGTATCGATGGTCATTGGTGAGTATCAATGATCATTGGTGAGTGTCGATGATCATTGGGGGTATCGATGATCATTGGTGATATCGATGGTCATTGGTGAGTATCAATGATCATTGGTGAGTGTCGATTATCACTGGTGAGTATCAATGGTCATTGGTGAGTATTGATAGTCATTGGTGAGTATCAATGATCATTGGTGAGTATCGATGGTCATTGGTGAGTATTGATGATCATTGGTGAGTATAGATGATCATTGGTGATATTGATGATCATTGGTGAGTATCGATGGTCATTGGGGAGTATTGATGATCATTGGTAAGTATCAATGGTTTTTGGTGAGTATCGATGATCACTGGTGAGTATCAATGATCATTGGTGATATTGATGGTCATTGGTGAGTATCAATGCTTATTGGTGAGTATCGATGATCATTGGTGAGTGTCGATGATCATTGGTAAATATCGATGATCATTGGTGAGTGTCGATGATCATTGGTGAATATCAATGGTCATTGGTGAGTATCAATGGTTATTGGTGAGTATCGATGATCATTGGTGCGTGTCGATGATCAATGGTGAGTATCGACGATCATTGGTGAGTATAGATGATCATTGGTGATATTGATGACCATTGGTGAGTATCGATGATCATTGGTGAGTATTGATGGTCATTGTTGAGTATCAATGTTTATTGGTGAGTATTAATGGTCATTGGTGAATATCGATGATCATTGGTGAGTGTCGATGATCATTGGTGAGTATCAATGGTCATTGGTGAGTATCGATGGTCATTGGTGAGTATCGATGCTCGTTGGTGATTATTAATGGTCATTGGTGAGCATCGATCGTCATTGGGGAGTATCGATGATCATTGGTGAGTATCGATGGTCATTGGTGAGTATCAATGATCATTCGTGAGTATCAATGGTTATTGGTGAGTATCGATGATCATTCGTGAGTATCGATGGTCATTGGTGAGTATCGATGATCATTGGTGAGTACCGATGATCATTGGTGATATTGATGATCATTGGTGAGTATCGATGATCATTGGTGTGTATCGATGATCATTGGTGATATTGATGATCATTGGTGAGTATCAATGATCATTGATGAGTATCGATGGTCATTGGTGAGTATCGATGATCATTGATGAGTATCGATGGTCATTGGTGAGTATCGATGATCATTAGTGATATTGATGGTCATTGGTGAGTATCGATGATCATTGGTGAGTATCGATGATCATTGGTGATATTGATGAATATTGGTGAGTATCAATGATCATTGGTGAGTATCAATGATCTTTGGTGAGTATCAATGGTTATTGGTGAGTATCGATGATCATTCGTGAGTATCGATGGTCATTGGTGAGTATCGATGATCATTGGTGAGTATCGATGGTCATTGGTGAGTATCAATGAACATTGGTGAGTGTCGATGATCATTGGTGAGTATCAATGGTCATTGGTGAGTATCGATAGTCATTGGTGAGTATCAATGATCATTGGTGAGTATCGATGATCATTGGTGATATTAATGGTCATTGGTGAGTATCAATGATCATTGGTGAGTATTGATGATCATTGGTGATGTTAATGGTCATTGGTGAGTATCGATGATCATTGGTGAGTATCAATGATCATTGGTGATATTGATGATCATTGGTGTGTATCGATGGTCATTGGAGATATTGATGATCATTGGTGATATTGATGATCATTGGTGTGTATCGATGTTCTGTGGTGAGTATCAATGTTTATTGGTGAGTATCGATGGTCATTGGTGAGTATCGATACTCATTGGTGAATGTTGATGATCATTGGTGATTATCAATGGTCATTAGTGAGTGTCGATGATCATTGGTGAGTATCGATGGTCATTGGTGAGTATTCATGATCATTGGTGAGTATCGATGATTATTGGTGAGTATCAATGGTCATTGGTGAGTATCGATCGTCATTGGTGATATTGATGATCATTGGTGAGTATCGATAGTCATTGGTGAGTATCAATGATCATTGGTGAGTATCGATGATCATTGGTGAATATCGATGATCATTGGTAAGTGTTAATGGTTGTTGGTGAGTATCGATGATCATTGGTGAGTATCAATCATTGGTGAGTATCAATGATCATTGGTGTGTATCGATAATCATTGGTGATATTGATGATCATTGGTGAGTATCGATGATCATTGGTGTGTATCGATGATCATTGGTGATATTGATGATCATTGGTGAGTATCGATAGTCATTGGTGAGTATCAATGATCATTAGTGAGTATCGATGGTCATTGGTGAGTATCGATGATCATTGGTGATATTGATGGTCATTGGTGAGTATCGATGATAATTGATGAGTATCGATGACCATTGGTGAGTATCAATGACCATTGGTGAGTATCAATGGTTATTGATGAGTATCGATGATCATTGGTGAGTATCGATGATCATTGGTGAGTATCAATGATCATTGGTGATATTGATGATCGTTGGTGAGTATCAATGGTTATTGGTGAGTATCGATGATCATTGGTGATATTGATGATCATTGGTGAGTATCGATGATCATTGGTGAGTATCAATGATCATTGGTGAGTATCAATGATCGTTGGTGAGTATCAATGGTTATTGGTGAGTATCAATGATCAATCGTGAGTATCGATGGTCATTGGTGAGTATCGATGATCATTGGTGAGTATCGATGATCATTGGTGAGTATCAATGGTCATTGGTGAGTATCGATGATCATTGGTGATATTGATGATCATTGGTGAGTATCAATGATCATTGGTGATATTGATGGTCATTGGTGAGTATCGATGATCATTGGTGAGTATCAATGGTTATTGGTGAGTATCGATGATCATTCGTGAGTATCGATGATCATTGGTGAGTATCGATGGTCATTGGAGAGTATCGATGATCATTGGTGAGTATCAATGATCATTGGTGAGTATCAATGATCGTTGGTGAGTATCAATGGTTATTGGTGAGTATCGATGATCAATCGTGAGTATCGATGTTCATTGGTGAGTATCGATGATCATTGGTGATATTGATGATCATTGGTGAGTATCGATGATCATTGGTGAGTATCGATGATTATTGGTGAGTATCGATGATCATCGGTGATATTGATGATCATTGGTGAGTATCGATGATCATTGGTGTGTATTAATGATCATTGGTGAGTATCGATGATCATTGGTGATATTGATGATCATTGGTGAGTATCGATGATCATTGGTGAGTATCAATGATCATTGGTGAGTATCGATGATCATTGGTGAGTATCGATGATCATTGGTGTGTATAGATGATCATTGGTGAGTGTTGATGATCATTGATGAGTATCAATGATCATTGGTGAGTGTCGATGATCATTGATGAGTATCGATGATCATTGGTGAGTATCGATAGTCATTGGTGTGTATCGATGATCATTGGTCAGTATCAATGGTTTTTGGTGAGTATCAATGATCATTGGTGATATTGATGTCATTGGTGAGTATCAATGCTTATTGGTGAGTATCGATGATCATTGGTGAGTGTCGATGATCATTGGTTAGTATCGATGATCATTGGTGAGTGTCGATGATCATTGGTGAGTATCAATGGTCATTGGTGAGTATCAATGATTATTGGGGAGTATTGATGATCATTGGTGAGTATCGATGGTCATTGGTGAGTATCAATGATCATTGGTGAGTGTCGATTATCACTGGTGAGTATCAATGGTCATTGGTGAGTATTGATAGTCATTGGTGAGTATCAATGATCATTGGTGAGTATCGATGGTCATTGGTGAGTATTGATGATCATTGGTGAGTATAGATGATCATTGGTGATATTGATGATCATTGGTGAGTATCGATGATCATTGGTGATATTGATGATCATTGGTGAGTATCAATGCTCATTGGTGATATTGATGGTCATTGGTGAGTATCGATGATCATTGGTGAGTATCAATGGTTATTGGTGAGTATCGATGATCATTTGTGAGTATCGATGGTCATTAATGAGTATCGATGATCATTGGTGAGTATCGATGGTCATTGGAGAGTATCGATGGTCATTAATGAGTATCGATGATCATTGGTGAGTATCGATGGTCATTGGAGAGTATCGATGATCATTGGTGAGTATCAATGATCATTGGTGAGTATCAATGATCGTTGGTGTGTATCAATGGTTATTGGTGAGTATCGATGATCAGTCGTGAGTATCGATGTTCATTGGTGAGTATCGAAAATCATTGGTGATATTGATGATCATTGGTGAGTATCAATGATCATTGGTGAGTATCGATGGTCATTGGTGAGTATCGATGATCATTGGTGAGTATCGATGATCATTGGTGAGTATCAATGGTTATTGGTGAGTATCGATGATCATCGGTGATATTGATGATCATTGGTGAGTATCGATGATCATTGGTGTGTATCAATGATCATTGGTGAGTATCGATGATCATTGGTGATATTGATGGTCATTGGTGAGTATCAATGGTTATTGGGGGGTATTGATGATCATTGGTGATATTGATGATCATTGGTGAGTATCGATGATCATTGGTGAGTATCAATGGTTATTGGTGAGTATCGATGATCATTGGTGAGTATCGATGATCATTGGTGAGTATCAATGGTTATTGGTGAGTATCGATGATCATCGGTGATATTGATGATCATTGGTGAGTATCGATGATCATTGGTGTGTATCAATGATCATTGGTGAGTATCGATGATCATTGGTGATATTGATGATCATTGGTGAGTATCGATGATCATTGGTGAGTATCAATGATCATTGGTGAGTATCGATGATCATTGGTGTGTATAGATGATCATTGGTGAGTGTTGATGATCATTGATGAGTATCGATGATCATTGGTGAGTATCGATAGTCATTGGTGTGTATCGATGATCATTGGTCAGTATCAATGGTTTTTGGTGAGTATCAATGATCATTGGTGATATTGATGTCATTGGTGAGTATCAATGCTTATTGGTGAGTATCGATGATCATTGGTGAGTGTCGATGATCATTGGTGAGTATCAATGGTCATTAGTGAGTGTCGATGATCATTGGTGAGTATCGACGGTCATTGGTGATATTGATGGTCATTGGTGAGTATCGATGATCATTGGTGAGTATCAATGGTCATTGGTGACTATCAATGGTCATTGGTGATATTGATGATCATTGGTAAGTATTAATGGTTATTGGTGAATATCTATGATCATTGGTGAGTATCGATGATCATTGGTGAGTATCAATGATCATTGGTGATATTGATGATCATTGGTGAGTATCAATGATCATTGGTGAGTATCAATGATCATTCGTGAGTATCAATGATTATTGGTGAGTATCGATGATCATTCGTGAGTATCGATGGTCATTGGTGAGTATCGATGATCATTGGTGAGTATCGATGATCATTGGTGAGTATCAATGGTCATTGGTGAGTATCGATGATCATTGGTTATATTGATGATCATTGGTGAGTATCAATGATCATTGATGAGTATCGATGGTCATTGGTGAGTATCGATGATCATTGATGAGTATCGATGGTCATTGGTGAGTATCGATACTCATTGGTGAATGTTGATGATCATTGGTGATTATCAATGGTCATTAGTGAGTGTCGATAATCATTGGTGAGTATCGATGGTCATTGGTGAGTATTCATGATCATTGGTGAGTATCGATGATTATTGGTGAGTATCAATGGTCATTGGTGAGTATCGATCGTCATTGGTGATATTGATGATCATTGGTGAGTATCGATAGTCATTGGTGAGTATCAATGATCATTGGTGAGTATCGATGATCATTGGTGAATATCGATGGTCATTGGTAAGTATTAATGGTTGTTGGTGAGTATCGATGATCATTGGTGAGTATCAATCATTGGTGAGTATCAATGATCATTGGTGTGTATCGATAATCATTGGTGATATTGATGATCATTGGTGAGTATCGATGATCATTGGTGTGTATCGATGATCATTGGTGATATTGATGATCATTGGTGAGTATCGATAGTCATTGGTGAGTATCAATGATCATTAGTGAGTATCGATGGTCATTGGTGAGTATCGATGATCATTGGTGATATTGATGGTCATTGGTGAGTATCGATGATAATTGATGAGTATCGATGACCATTGGTGAGTATCAATGACCATTGGTGAGTATCAATGGTTATTGATGAGTATCGATGATCATTGGTGAGTATCGATGATCATTGGTGAGTATCAATGATCATTGGTGATATTGATGATCGTTGGTGAGTATCAATGGTTATTGGTGAGTATCGATGATCATTGGTGATATTGATGATCATTGGTGAGTATCGATGATCATTGGTGAGTATCAATGATCATTGGTGAGTATCAATGATCGTTGGTGAGTATCAATGGTTATTGGTGAGTATCAATGATCAATCGTGAGTATCGATGGTCATTGGTGAGTATCGATGATCATTGGTGAGTATCGATGATCATTGGTGAGTATCAATGGTCATTGGTGAGTATCGATGATCATTGGTGA
Organism: Chiloscyllium plagiosum; assembly: GCF_037043375.1. Classification (NCBI taxonomy): domain Eukaryota; kingdom Metazoa; phylum Chordata; class Chondrichthyes; order Orectolobiformes; family Hemiscylliidae; genus Chiloscyllium; species Chiloscyllium plagiosum. The sequence goes on along the minus strand of NW_028270139.1, from coordinate 165,557,367 downwards.
TATTGATGATCATTGGTGAGTATCAATGATCATTGGTGATATTGATGGTCATTGGTGAGTATCGATGATCATTGGTGAGTATCAATGGTTATTGGTGAGTATCGATGATCATTCGTGAGTATCGATGATCATTGGTGAGTATCGATGGTCATTGGAGAGTATCGATGATCATTGGTGAGTATCAATGATCATTGGTGAGTATCAATGATCGTTGGTGAGTATCAATGGTTATTGGTGAGTATCGATGATCAATCGTGAGTATCGATGTTCATTGGTGAGTATCGATGATCATTGGTGATATTGATGATCATTGGTGAGTATCGATGATCATTGGTGAGTATCAATGGTTATTGGTGAGTATCGATGATCATCGGTGATATTGATGATCATTGGTGAGTATCGATGATCATTGGTGTGTATTAATGATCATTGGTGAGTATCGATGATCATTGGTGATATTGATGATCATTGGTGAGTATCGATGATCATTGGTGAGTATCAATGATCATTGGTGAGTATCGATGATCATTGGTGAGTATCGATGATCATTGGTGTGTATAGATGATCATTGGTGAGTGTTGATGATCATTGATGAGTATCAATGATCATTGGTGAGTGTCGATGATCATTGATGAGTATCGATGATCATTGGTGAGTATCGATAGTCATTGGTGTGTATCGATGATCATTGGTCAGTATCAATGGTTTTTGGTGAGTATCAATGATCATTGGTGATATTGATGTCATTGGTGAGTATCAATGCTTATTGGTGAGTATCGATGATCATTGGTGAGTGTCGATGATCATTGGTTAGTATCGATGATCATTGGTGAGTGTCGATGATCATTGGTGAGTATCAATGGTCATTGGTGAGTATCAATGATTATTGGGGAGTATTGATGATCATTGGTGAGTATCGATGGTCATTGGTGAGTATCAATGATCATTGGTGAGTGTCGATGATCATTGGGGGTATCGATGATCATTGGTGAGTATCGATGGTCATTGGTGAGTATCAATGATCATTGGTGAGTGTCGATTATCACTGGTGAGTATCAATGGTCATTGGTGAGTATTGATAGTCATTGGTGAGTATCAATGATCATTGGTGAGTATCGATGATCATTGGTGAGTATTGATGATCATTGGTGAGTATAGATGATCATTGGTGATATTGATGATCATTGGTGAGTATCGATGATCATTGGTGATATTGATGATCATTGGTGAGTATCAATGCTCATTGGTGATATTGATGGTCATTGGTGAGTATCGATGATCATTGGTGAGTATCAATGGTTATTGGTGAGTATCGATGATCATTTGTGAGTATCGATGGTCATTAATGAGTATCGATGATCATTGGTGAGTATCGATGGTCATTGGAGAGTATCGATGGTCATTAATGAGTATCGATGATCATTGGTGAGTATCGATGGTCATTGGAGAGTATCGATGATCATTGGTGAGTATCAATGATCATTGGTGAGTATCAATGATCGTTGGTGTGTATCAATGGTTATTGGTGAGTATCGATGATCAATCGTGAGTATCGATGTTCATTGGTGAGTATCGAAAGTCATTGGTGATATTGATGATCATTGGTGAGTATCAATGATCATTGGTGAGTATCGATGGTCATTGGTGAGTATCGATGATCATTGGTGAGTATCGATGATCATTGGTGAGTATCAATGGTTATTGGTGAGTATCGATGATCATCGGTGATATTGATGATCATTGGTGAGTATCGATGATCATTGGTGTGTATCAATGATCATTGGTGAGTATCGATGATCATTGGTGATATTGATGGTCATTGGTGAGTATCAATGGTTATTGGGGGGTATTGATGATCATTGGTGATATTGATGATCATTGGTGAGTATCGATGATCATTGGTGAGTATCAATGGTTATTGGTGAGTATCGATGATCATTGGTGAGTATCGATGATCATTGGTGAGTATCAATGGTTATTGGTGAGTATCGATGATCATCGGTGATATTGATGATCATTGGTGAGTATCGATGATCATTGGTGTGTATCAATGATCATTGGTGAGTATCGATGATCATTGGTGATATTGATGATCATTGGTGAGTATCGATGATCATTGGTGAGTATCAATGATCATTGGTGAGTATCGATGATCATTGGTGAGTATCGATGATCATTGGTGTGTATAGATGATCATTGGTGAGTGTTGATGATCATTGATGAGTATCGATGATCATTGGTGAGTATCGATAGTCATTGGTGTGTATCGATGATCATTGGTCAGTATCAATGGTTTTTGGTGAGTATCAATGATCATTGGTGATATTGATGTCATTGGTGAGTATCAATGCTTATTGGTGAGTATCGATGATCATTGGTGAGTGTCGATGATCATTGGTGAGTATCAATGGTCATTAGTGAGTGTCGATGATCATTGGTGAGTATCGACGGTCATTGGTGATATTGATGGTCATTGGTGAGTATCGATGATCATTGGTGAGTATCAATGGTCATTGGTGACTATCGATGGTCATTGGTGATATTGATGATCATTGGTAAGTATTAATGGTTATTGGTGAATATCTATGATCATTGGTGAGTATCGATGATCATTGGTGAGTATCAATGATCATTGGTGATATTGATGATCATTGGTGAGTATCAATGATCATTGGTGAGTATCAATGATCATTCGTGAGTATCAATGATTATTGGTGAGTATCGATGATCATTCGTGAGTATCGATGGTCATTGGTGAGTATCGATGATCATTGGTGAGTACCGATGATCATTGGTGATATTGATGATCATTGGTGAGTATCGATGATCATTGGTGTGTATCGATGATCATTGGTGATATTGATGATCATTGGTGAGTATCAATGATCATTGATGAGTATCGATGGTCATTGGTGAGTATCGATGATCATTGATGAGTATCGATGGTCATTGGTGAGTATCGATGATCATTAGTGATATTGATGGTCATTGGTGAGTATCGATGATCATTGGTGAGTATCGATGATCATTGGTGATATTGATGAATATTGGTGAGTATCAATGATCATTGGTGAGTAACAATGATCTTTGGTGAGTATCAATGGTTATTGGTGAGTATCAATGATCATTCGTGAGTATCGATGGTCATTGGTGAGTATCGATGATCATTGGTGATATTGATGATCATTGGTGAGTATCGATGGTCATTGGTGAGCATCAATGAACATTGGTGAGTGTCGATGATCATTGGTGAGTATCAATGGTCATTGGTGAGTATCGATAGTCATTGGTGAGTATCAATGATCATTGGTGAGTATCGATGATCATTGGTGATATTAATGGTCATTGGTGAGTATCAATGATCATTGGTGAGTATCGATGATCATTGGTGATGTTAATGGTCATTGGTGAGTATCGATGATCATTGGTGAGTATCAATGATCATTGGTGATATTGATGATCATTGGTGTGTATCGATGGTCATTGGTGATATTGATGATCATTGGTGTGTATCGATGTTCAGTGGTGAGTATCAATGTTTATTGGTGAGTATCGATGATCATTGGTGAGTATCAATGATCATTGGTGAGTATCAATGGCTATTGGTGAGTATCAATGATCATTGGTCTGTATCGATGATCATTGGTGAGTATCGATGATCATTGGTGATATTGATGATCATTGGTGAGTGTCGATGATCATTGGTGAGTATCAATGGTTATTGGTGAGTATCGATGATCATTGCTGAGTATCGATGATCATTGGTGAGTATCAATGATCATTGGTGATATTGATGATCATTGGTGAGTGGGCGGCACGATGGCACAGTGGTTAGCACTGCTGCCTCACATCGCCTGAGACCCGGGTTCAATTCCCGCCTCAGGCGACTGACTGTGTGGAGTTTGCACATTCTCCCCATTGGTAATGGGTAAATATTGGGGTATGGGTGGGTTGCGCTTCGGCAGGTCGGTGTGGACTTGTTGGGCCGAAGGGCCTGTTTCCACACTGTAATGTAATCTAATCTAATCAATGCTCGTTGGTGATTATTAATGTTCATTGGTGAGCATCAATAGTCACTGATGAGTATCAATGATCATTAGTGAGTATCGATGATTATTGTTGAGTATCGATGGTCATTGGGGAGTATCGATGATCATTGGTGAGTGACTATTGATGATCATTGGTGATATTGATGATCATTGGTGAGTATCGATGGTCATTGGTGAGTATCGATGGACATTGGCGAGTATCGATGCTCGTTGGTGATTATTAATGGTCATTGGTGAGCATCGATAGTCATTGGGGAGTATCGATGTTCTTTGGTGAGTATCGATGGTCATTGGTGAGTATCAATGATCATTGGTGAGTGTCGATGATCATTGGTGAGTATCAATGGTCATTCGTGAGTATCGATGATCATTGGCGAGTATCGATGCTCGTTGGTGATTATTAATGGTCATTGGTGAGCATCGATAGTCATTGGGGAGTATCAATGATCATTGGTGAGTATCGATGGTCATTGGTGAGTATCGATGATCATTGGTGATATTGATGGTCATTGGTGAGTATCGATGATCATTGGTGAGTATCGATGATCATTGGTGAGTATAGATGATCATTGGTGATATTGATGATCATTGGTGAGTGTCGATGATCATTGGTGAGTATCAATGGTCATTGGTGAGTATCGATAGTCATTGGTGAGTATCGATGCTAGTTGGTGATTATTAATGGTCATTGGTGAGCATCGATAGTCATTGGTGAGTATCGATGATCATTGGTGAGTGTCGATGATCATTGGGGAGTATCGATGATCATTGGTGAGTATCGATGGTCATTGGTGAGTATCAATGATCATTGGAGAGTGTCGATGATCATTGGTGAGTATCAATGGTCATTGGTGAGTATCGATAGTCATTGGTGAGTGTCGATGATCATTGGTGAGTATCAATGGTCATTGGTGAGTATCGATAGTCATTGGTGAGTATCAATGGTCATTAGTGAGTGTCGATGATCATTGCTGAGTATCGATGGTCATTGGTGAGTATCAATGATCATTGGTGAGTGTCGATGATCATTGGTGAGTATCAATGGTCATTCGTGAGTATCGATGATCATTGGCGAGTATCGATGCTCGTTGGTGATTATTAATGGTCATTGGTGAGCATCGATAGTCATTGGGGAGTATCAATGATCATTGGTGAGTATCGATGGTCATTGGTGAGTATCGATGATCATTGGTGATATTGATGGTCATTGGTGAGTATCGATGATCATTGGTGAGTATCGATGATCATTGGTGAGTATAGATGATCATTGGTGATATTGATGATCATTGGTGAGTGTTGATGATCATTGGTGAGTATCAATGGTCATTGGTGAGTATCGATAGTCATTGGTGAGTATCGATGCTAGTTGGTGATTATTAATGGTCATTGGTGAGCATCGATAGTCATTGGTGAGTATCGATGATCATTGGTGAGTGTCGATGATCATTGGGGAGTATCGATGATCATTGGTGAGTATCGATGGTCATTGGTGAGTATCGATGATCATTGGTGAGTATCGATGATCATTGGTGAGTATCAATGGTTATTGGTGAGTATCGATGATCATCGGTGATATTGATGATCATTGGTGAGTATCGATGATCATTGGTGTGTATCAATGATCATTGGTGAGTATCGATGATCATTGGTGATATTGATGGTCATTGGTGAGTATCAATGGTTATTGGGGGGTATTGATGATCATTGGTGATATTGATGATCATTGGTGAGTATCGATGATCATTGGTGAGTATCAATGGTTATTGGTGAGTATCGATGATCATTGGTGAGTATCGATGATCATTGGTGAGTATCAATGGTTATTGGTGAGTATCGATGATCATCGGTGATATTGATGATCATTGGTGAGTATCGATGATCATTGGTGTGTATCAATGATCATTGGTGAGTATCGATGATCATTGGTGATATTGATGATCATTGGTGAGTATCGATGATCATTGGTGAGTATCAATGATCATTGGTGAGTATCGATGATCATTGGTGAGTATCGATGATCATTGGTGTGTATAGATGATCATTGGTGAGTGTTGATGATCATTGATGAGTATCGATGATCATTGGTGAGTATCGATAGTCATTGGTGTGTATCGATGATCATTGGTCAGTATCAATGGTTTTTGGTGAGTATCAATGATCATTGGTGATATTGATGTCATTGGTGAGTATCAATGCTTATTGGTGAGTATCGATGATCATTGGTGAGTGTCGATGATCATTGGTGAGTATCAATGGTCATTAGTGAGTGTCGATGATCATTGGTGAGTATCGACGGTCATTGGTGATATTGATGGTCATTGGTGAGTATCGATGATCATTGGTGAGTATCAATGGTCATTGGTGACTATCGATGGTCATTGGTGATATTGATGATCATTGGTAAGTATTAATGGTTATTGGTGAATATCTATGATCATTGGTGAGTATCGATGATCATTGGTGAGTATCAATGATCATTGGTGATATTGATGATCATTGGTGAGTATCAATGATCACTGGTGAGTATCAATGATCATTCGTGAGTATCAATGATTATTGGTGAGTATCGATGATCATTCGTGAGTATCGATGGTCATTGGTGAGTATCGATGATCATTGGTGAGTACCGATGATCATTGGTGATATTGATGATCATTGGTGAGTATCGATGATCATTGGTGTGTATCGATGATCATTGGTGATATTGATGATCATTGGTGAGTATCAATGATCATTGATGAGTATCGATGGTCATTGGTGAGTATCGATGATCATTGATGAGTATCGATGGTCATTGGTGAGTATCGATGATCATTAGTGATATTGATGGTCATTGGTGAGTATCGATGATCATTGGTGAGTATCGATGATCATTGGTGATATTGATGAATATTGGTGAGTATCAATGATCATTGGTGAGTAACAATGATCTTTGGTGAGTATCAATGGTTATTGGTGAGTATCAATGATCATTCGTGAGTATCGATGGTCATTGGTGAGTATCGATGATCATTGGTGATATTGATGATCATTGGTGAGTATCGATGGTCATTGGTGAGCATCAATGAACATTGGTGAGTGTCGATGATCATTGGTGAGTATCAATGGTCATTGGTGAGTATCGATAGTCATTGGTGAGTATCAATGATCATTGGTGAGTATCGATGATCATTGGTGATATTAATGGTCATTGGTGAGTATCAATGATCATTGGTGAGTATCGATGATCATTGGTGATGTTAATGGTCATTGGTGAGTATCGATGATCATTGGTGAGTATCAATGATCATTGGTGATATTGATGATCATTGGTGTGTATCGATGGTCATTGGTGATATTGATGATCATTGGTGTGTATCGATGTTCAGTGGTGAGTATCAATGTTTATTGGTGAGTATCGATGATCATTGGTGAGTATCAATGATCATTGGTGAGTATCAATGGCTATTGGTGAGTATCAATGATCATTGGTCTGTATCGATGATCATTGGTGAGTATCGATGATCATTGGTGATATTGATGATCATTGGTGAGTGTCGATGATCATTGGTGAGTATCAATGGTTATTGGTGAGTATCGATGATCATTGCTGAGTATCGATGATCATTGGTGAGTATCAATGATCATTGGTGATATTGATGATCATTGGTGAGTGGGCGGCACGATGGCACAGTGGTTAGCACTGCTGCCTCACATCGCCTGAGACCCGGGTTCAATTCCCGCCTCAGGCGACTGACTGTGTGGAGTTTGCACATTCTCCCCATTGGTAATGGGTAAATATTGGGGTATGGGTGGGTTGCGCTTCGGCAGGTCGGTGTGGACTTGTTGGGCCGAAGGGCCTGTTTCCACACTGTAATGTAATCTAATCTAATCAATGCTCGTTGGTGATTATTAATGTTCATTGGTGAGCATCAATAGTCACTGATGAGTATCAATGATCATTAGTGAGTATCGATGATTATTGTTGAGTATCGATGGTCATTGGGGAGTATCGATGATCATTGGTGAGTGACTATTGATGATCATTGGTGATATTGATGATCATTGGTGAGTATCGATGGTCATTGGTGAGTATCGATGGACATTGGCGAGTATCGATGCTCGTTGGTGATTATTAATGGTCATTGGTGAGCATCGATAGTCATTGGGGAGTATCGATGTTCTTTGGTGAGTATCGATGGTCATTGGTGAGTATCAATGATCATTGGTGAGTGTCGATGATCATTGGTGAGTATCAATGGTCATTCGTGAGTATCGATGATCATTGGCGAGTATCGATGCTCGTTGGTGATTATTAATGGTCATTGGTGAGCATCGATAGTCATTGGGGAGTATCAATGATCATTGGTGAGTATCGATGGTCATTGGTGAGTATCGATGATCATTGGTGATATTGATGGTCATTGGTGAGTATCGATGATCATTGGTGAGTATCGATGATCATTGGTGAGTATAGATGATCATTGGTGATATTGATGATCATTGGTGAGTGTCGATGATCATTGGTGAGTATCAATGGTCATTGGTGAGTATCGATAGTCATTGGTGAGTATCGATGCTAGTTGGTGATTATTAATGGTCATTGGTGAGCATCGATAGTCATTGGTGAGTATCGATGATCATTGGTGAGTGTCGATGATCATTGGGGAGTATCGATGATCATTGGTGAGTATCGATGGTCATTGGTGAGTATCAATGATCATTGGTGAGTGTCGATGATCATTGGTGAGTATCAATGGTCATTGGTGAGTATCGATAGTCATTGGTGAGTGTCGATGATCATTGGTGAGTATCAATGGTCATTGGTGAGTATCGATAGTCATTGGTGAGTATCAATGGTCATTAGTGAGTGTCGATGATCATTGCTGAGTATCGATGGTCATTGGTGAGTATCAATGATCATTGGTGAGTGTCGATGATCATTGGTGAGTATCAATGGTCATTCGTGAGTATCGATGATCATTGGCGAGTATCGATGCTCGTTGGTGATTATTAATGGTCATTGGTGAGCATCGATAGTCATTGGGGAGTATCAATGATCATTGGTGAGTATCGATGGTCATTGGTGAGTATCGATGATCATTGGTGATATTGATGGTCATTGGTGAGTATCGATGATCATTGGTGAGTATCGATGATCATTGGTGAGTATAGATGATCATTGGTGATATTGATGATCATTGGTGAGTGTTGATGATCATTGGTGAGTATCAATGGTCATTGGTGAGTATCGATAGTCATTGGTGAGTATCGATGCTAGTTGGTGATTATTAATGGTCATTGGTGAGCATCGATAGTCATTGGTGAGTATCGATGATCATTGGTGAGTGTCGATGATCATTGGGGAGTATCGATGATCATTGGTGAGTATCGATGGTCATTGGTGAGTATCAATGATCATTGGTGAGTGTCGATGATCATTGGTGAGTATCAATGGTCATTGGTGAGTATCGATAGTCATTGGTGAGTGTCGATGATCATTGGTGAGTATCAATGGTCATTGGTGAGTATCGATAGTCATTGGTGAGTATCAATGGTCATTAGTGAGTGTCGATGATCATTGCTGAGTATCGATGGTCATTGGTGATTTTGATGGTCATTGGTGAGTATCGATGATCATTGGTGAGTATCAATGGTCATTGGTGAGAATCGATGGTCATTGGTGATATTGATGATCTTTGGTAAGTATTAATGGTTATTGGTGAATATCGATGATCATTGGTGAGTATCGATGATCATTGGTGAGTATCAATGATCATTGGTGAATACTCACCAATAACCATTGATACTCACCAATGATCATCGATACTCACCAATGACCATCGATACACACCAATGACCATTAATATCACCAATGATCATCAATACTCACCAATGACCATCGATACTCATCAATGATCATTGATACTCACCAATGACTATCGATGCTCACCAATGATCATCGATACTCACCAATGAACATCAATATCACCAATGACCATTGATACTCACCAATGATCATTGATACTCACCAATAACCATTGATACTCACCAATGATCATTGATACTCACCAATGAGCATCGATACTCACCAATGATCATCGATACACACCAATGATCATTGATACTCACCAATAACCATTGATACTCACCAATGATTATTGATACTCACCAATGATCATTGATACTCACCAATAACCATTGATACTCACCAATGATCATCGATACTCACCAATGACCATCGACACACACCAATGATCATCAATATCACCAATGATCATCGATACTCACCAATGATCATCGATACTCATCAATAATCATTGATACTCACCAATGATCATCGATACTCACCAATGATCATCGATACTCACCAATGACCATTAATATCACCAATGATCATTGATACTCACCAATGACCATCGATACTCACCAATGATCATTGATACTCACCAATGACTATCGATACTCACCAATGATCATCTACACTCACCAATGATCATCGATACTCACCAATGAGCATCGATACTCACCAATGACCATCGATACTCACCAATGATCATTGATACTCACCAATGATCATCCATATCAACAATGATCATCGATACACACCAATGTGCATCAATACTCACCAATGACCATCAATATCACCAATGATCATCGATACTCACCAATGATCATCGATACTCACCAATGATCATCGATACTCACAAAAGACCATTGATACTCACAAATGATCATCGATACTCACCAATAACCATTGATACTTACCAATGATCATCGAAACTAACCAATGACTATCGATACTAACCAATGACTATTGATACTCACCAATGATCATCGACACTCACTAATGACCATCAATATCACCAATGATCATCGATACTCACCAATGACCATCGATACTCACCAATGATCATCGATACTCACCAATGACCATCGATACTCACCAATGATCATCGATACTCACCAATTGCCATCAATATCACCAATGACCATCGATACTCACCAATGACCATCGATACTCACCAATGACCATCGATACTCACCAATGATCATCGATACTCACCAATGATCATAAATATCACCAATGATCATTGATACTCACCAATGATCATCGATGCTGACCAATGATCATCGATACACACCAATGATCATCGATACTCACCAATGATCATCAATATCACCAATGATCATTGATACTCACCAATGATCATCGATACTCACCAATGACCATCAATACTCACGAATGATCATCGATACTCACCAATGACCATTGATACTCACCAATGATCATCGATACTCACCAATGACCATTGATACTCACCAATGATCATCGATACTCATCAATGATCATCAATATCACCAATAATCATCGATACTCACCAATAACCATTGATACTCACCAATGACCATCAATATCACCAATGATCATTGATACTCACCAATAACCATTGATACTCACCAATGATTATTGATACTCACCAATGATCATTGATACTCACCAATAACCATTGATACTCACCAATGATCATCGATACTCACCAATGACCATCGACACACACCAATGATCATCAATATCACCAATGATCATCGATACTCACCAATGACCATTGATACTCACCAATGATCATCGATACTCATCAATGATCATCAATATCACCAATAATCATCGATACTCACCAATAACCATTGATACTCACCAATGACCATCAATATCACCAATGATCATTGATACTCACCAATGATCATCGATATTCATCAATAACCATTGATACTCACCAATGATCATTGATACTCTCGAATGATCATCGATACTCACCAATGATCATTAATATCACCAATGATCATTGATACTCACCAATGATCATCGATGCTGACCAATGATCATCGATACACACCAATGATCATCGATACTCACCAATGATCATCAATATCACCAATGATCATTGATACTCACCAATGATCATCGATACTCACCAATGACCATCAATACTCACGAATGATCATCGATACTCACCAATGACCATTGATACTCACCAATGATCATTGATACTCACCAATGACTATCGATACTCACCAATGATCATCTACACTCACCAATGATCATCGATACTCACCAATGAGCATTGGTACTCACCAATGACCATCGATACTCACCAATGATCATTGATACTCACCAATGATCATCAATATCAACAATGATCATCGATACTCAACAATAATCATCGATACTCACCAATGTTCATCGATGCTCACTAATGATCATCGATATTCAACAATGACCATTGATACTCACCAACGGTCATCGACACTCACCAATGATCATCGATACTCACCAATGACCATCAATACTCGCTAATGATCATTGATACTCATCAGTGACTATTGATGCTCACCAATGAACATTAATAATCACCAACGAGCATCGATTAGATTAGATTACATTACAGTGTGGAAACAGGCCCTTCGGCCCAACAAGTCCACACTGACCTGCCGAAGCACAACCCACCCATACCCCAATATTTACCCATTACCTAACACTACGGGCAATTTAACATGGTCAATTCACCTGACCTGCACATCTTTGGACTGTGGGAGGAAACCGGAGCACCCAGAGGAAACCCACGCAGACACGGGAGAATGTGCAAACTCCACACAGTCAGTCGCATGAGGCGGGAATTGAACCCGGGTCTCAGGCGATGTGAGGCAGCAGTGCTAACCACTGTGCCACCGTGCCGCCCACTCACCAATGATCATCAATATCACCAATGATCATCGATACTCACCAATGATCATCGATACTCACCAATGATCATTGATACTCACCAATAACCATTGATACTCACCAATGATCATTGATACTCACCAATGAGCATCGATACTCACCAATGATCTTCGATACACACCAATGATCATTGATACTCACCAAAAACCATTGATACTCACCAATGATTATTGATACTCACCAATGATCATCGATACTCACCAATAACCATTGATACTCACCAATGATCATCGATACTCACCAATGACCATCGACACACACCAATGATCATCAATATCACCAATGATCATCGATACTCACCAATGATCATCGATACTCATCAATGATCATTGATACTCACCAATGATCATCGATACTCACCAATGATCATCGATACTCACCAATGACCATTAATATCACCAATGATCATTGATACTCACCAATGACCATCGATACTCACCAATGATCATTGATACTCACCAATGACTATCGATACTCACAAATGATCATCTACACTCACCAATGATCATCGATACTCACCAATGAGCATCGGTACTCACCAATGACCATCGATACTCACCAATGGTGAGTATCGATGGTTATTGGTGAGTATCGATGATCATTCATGAGTATCGATGATCATTGGTGATATTAATGATCATTGGTGAGTATCGATGATCATTGGTGAGTATCGATAGTCATTGGTGAGTATCGATGATCATTGGTGAGTATCGATGATCATTGGTGAGTATCAATGATCATTGATGAGTATCGATGATCATTGGTGAGTATCGATGATCATTGGTGATATTGATGATCATTGGTGTGTGTCGATGGTCATTGGTGAGTATCGATGATCATTGGTGAGTATCAATGGTCATTGGTGAGTACCGATGCTCATTGGTGAGTATCGATGATCATTGGTGAGTGTAGATGATCATTGGTGAGTATCGATAGTCATTGGTGAGTATCAATGATCATTGGTGAGTATCGATGGTCATTGGTGAGTATCAATGATCATTGGTGATATTAATGGTCATTGGTGAGTATCGATGATCATTGGTGAGTATCGATGATCATTGGTGAGTATCAATGATCATTGATGAGTATCGATGATCATTGGTGAGTATCGATGATCATTGGTGATATTGATGATCATTGGTGTGTGTCGATGGTCATTGGTGAGTATCGATGATCATTGGTGAGTATCAATGGTTATTGGTGAGTATCGATGATCATTGGTGAGTATCAATAATCATTGGTGAGTATCAATGGTTATTGGTGAGTATCAATGATCATTGGTGTGTATCGATGATCATTGGTGAGTATCGATGCTCATTGGTGAGTATCAATGATCATTGGTGAGTATCAATGGTTATTGGTGAGTATCAATGATCATTGGTGAGTATCGATGATCATTGGTGAGTATCGATGATCATTGGTGATATTGATGATCATTGGTGAGTGGGCGGCACGGTGGCACAGTGGTTAGCACTGCTGCCTCACATCGCCTGAGACCCGGGTTCAATTCCCGCCTCATGCGACTGACTGTGTGGAGTTTGCACATTTTCCCCGTGTCTGCGTGGGTTTCCTCCGGGTGCTCCGGTTTCCTCCCACAGTCCAAAGATGTGCAGGTCAGGTGAATTGACCATGTTAAATTGCCCGTAGTGTTAGGTAATGGGTAAATATTGGGGTATGGGTGGGTTGTGCTTCGGCAGGTCGGTGTGGACTTGTTGGGCCGAAGGGCCTGTTTCCACACTGTAATGTAATCTAATCTAATCGATGCTCGTTGGTGATTATTAATGTTCATTGGTGAGCATCAATAGTCACTGATGAGTATCAATGATCATTAGCGAGTATTGATGGTCATTGGTGAGTATCGATGATCATTGGTGAGTGTCGATGACCGTTGGTGAGTATCAATGGTCATTGTTGAATATCGATGATCATTAGTGAGTATCGATGAACATTGGTGAGTATCGATGATTATTGTTGAATATCGATGGTCATTGGGGAGTATCGATGATCATTGGTGAGTGTCGATGATCGTTGGTGAGTATCGATGGTCATTGGTGAGTGTCGATGGTCATTGGTGAGTATCGATGGTCATTGGTGAGTGTCGATGATCATTGGTGAGTATCGATGGTCATTGCTGAGTATCGATGATCATTGGTGAGTGTCGATGATCATTGGTGAGTATCAATGGTATTGGTGAGTATCGATGATCATTGGTGAGTATCAATGGTCATTGGTGATATTGATGATCATTGGTGAGTATTGATGGTCATTGGTGAGTATTGATGATCATTGGTGATATTGATGGTCATTGGTGTGTATCAATGGTTATTGGTGAGTATTAATGGTCATTGGTGAATATCGATGATCATTGGTGAGTATCAATGGTCATTGGTGAATATCGATGATCATTAGTGAGTATCGATGAACATTGGTGAGTATCGATGATTATTGTTGAATATCGATGGTCATTGGGGAGTATCGATGATCATTGGTGAGTGTCGATGATCGTTGGTGAGTATCGATGGTCATTGGTGAGTGTCGATGGTCATTGGTGAGTATCGATGGTCATTGGTGAGTGTCGATGATCATTGGTGAGTATCGATGGTCATTGCTGAGTATCGATGATCATTGGTGAGTGTCGATGATCATTGGTGAGTATCAATGGTATTGGTGAGTATCGATGATCATTGGTGAGTATCAATGGTCATTGGTGATATTGATGATCATTGGTGAGTATTGATGGTCATTGGTGAGTATTGATGATCATTGGTGATATTGATGGTCATTGGTGTGTATCAATGGTTATTGGTGAGTATTAATGGTCATTGGTGAATATCGATGATCATTGGTGAGTATCAATGGTCATTGGTGAATATCGATGATCATTGGTGAGTATCGATGATCATTGGTGATATTGATGATCGTTGGTGAGTATCGATGGTCATTGTTGAGTATCAATGGTTAATGGTGAGTATTGATCCATGTCTCCACCACTGTGTGCTGGGTGGGTCTCCTCACTTGAGGAAGATTGTAAATATATTGGAGGTGGTGCAGAGTGTGTTCACCAGATTGATAGTGGGCATGAGGGGGGTTGTATCTTGAGGGAAGGTTGGACAGGCTGGGCTTGTTTCCACTGGCATTTACACGAGTGTGAGGATTGAAGGTTTATAAAATCATGAGGGGCATGGGTGGGTTAAATAGACAAGGTCCTTTCCCTAGGGTGAGGGAGTCCAGAACTAGAGGGCATAGGTTTAGGGTGAGAGGGGAAAGATATAAAAGGGACCTAAGGGGCAACATTTTCATGCAGAGGAATGAGCTGCCAGAGGAAGTGGTGGGGGCTGGTACAAGTACAACATTTAAGAGGCTCTGTTTCTCTCTCCATAGATGCTGCCAGAGCTGCTGAGTTTCTCCAGCATTCTCTGTGTGTTGCCTGGGCTGGAGAGTTTCAGTTATAAAGAGAGATTGGGCAACAGGGTGGTTTTCCAGAGCAGAGGAGATTGGAAGGGGGCACGATGGAGATGTATAAAATTCAGAGGTGGACATAGACAGGGGAGACAGGAAGGAACCTTACTCCCCGATGGAGGGATCAGTGACCGGGGGCTATAGATTGAAGGTAAGGAGCAGGAGGTTTCGATGGGATGTGAGAAAGACCTATTTCCCCCCAGATTGCCTGTTGGAGAGACCGAACACCTCAGCACATTGAAGGAGGATTTAGATGGGGCACTTGTGACACCAAGGCTCTGGGCCAAGGGCTGGGAAATGGGGTTAGAATGGATAGGTGGTTGTTTATGACCACTGCAGACTTGATAGGCTGATGGGCCTATTTCTATGCTACATATCTCTGCCATTCTATTTCTTTGCTTCAGTATCCATGCCTCATTTCTAAGAAATAGGTGACTTTTCCACTTTTACACCAAGTGTAATGCCTCACACTTATCCACACTGAGATTCATTTATCAAAGAACATTGGGAAGGCCATACATACGCCCCCTTATCCTTGACCTCCTTATCCACTTGTGTTGCCACTCTCAGGGAATAGTGGAGTGAGATGCCCACATTGTTCTGTAAGTTAATGCCACCAAGGGTTCTGCCATTTACTGTATATTTACATAGAAACACAGAAGATAGGTGCAGGAGGAGGCCATTCAGCCCTTTGAGGCTGCACCACCATTCAATACCATCATGGCTGACCATGCAATCTCAGTAGCCCATTCCCGCGCTCTCCCAACGCTCCTTGATCCTTTTAGCCACAAGGACCACATCCAGCTCCCTCTTGAACCTATCCAATGAACTGGCCCCAACAGCCTCCTATTGGAGAGAATTCCGCAGGTTCCTAAACACCCTGAGTGAAGATATGCTTCCTCATCTCAGTCCTGAATGGCCCACCCTTTATTCTAGGTGGTGATCCCTAGTTCTGGACTCCCCCAGCATTGGGAACATTATTCCCGCATCTAGCCTGTCTGTTCCCATCAGGAGTTTACATGTTTCTATGAGATCCCCTCCCTCCCGTGATTCTACAATCCCTGCTGCATTAGACCTTCCAAAATGCATCACCTCACCTTTGTCCGGATTAAATCCCATCTGCCATTTCTCCGTTCCAGTCTCCAGTCTATCTGTATCCTGCTGTACCGCTCTGGCAATCCGCCTCACTATTCCGCAACTCCCCCAATACTTGTTTGGAAATTTAGTAATTAGACCACTTACATTCTCTTCTAATTAATGTGTACCTATTACAAACAGCAAGGATTCCAGCACAGATCTCCATCAGAAAAACACCATTCCCCTGCTACTCTCTGAGGAAGCCAGTTCTGAATCTATCTAACCAGCTCACTGTGGACTTCACCTCCCGCGTCAGCCTGCCAGGAGGGACCATGTCAAAGGCCTCGCTAAAGTCCATGTAAGACAATATCCACTACCCAGCTGTCATCCATCATCTTCACCACTTCCTCAAAAAACTCAATCATGTTTGTGAGACGCGACCTTCTCCACACAAAGCCATGCTGCCTATTGCTAATAAGTCCATATTGTTACCAAATGTGAGTAAATCCTGTCCCCAGGCACCTTCTCCAATAATCTCCCTCCCAATGATGTAAGACTCACCTGCCTGGAAATTTGTGGATCATCCTGGCTGAAAATGTGTTGCTGGAAAAGCGCAGCAGGTCAGGCAGCATCCAGGGAGCAGGAGAATCGATGTTTCGGGCATAAGCCCTTCTTCAGGAATCGGAGGCCGAAACGTCGATTCTCCTGTTCCCTGGATGCTGCCTGACCTGCTGCGCTTTTCCAGCAACACATTTTCAGCTCTGATCTCCAGCATCTGCAGTCCTCACTTTCTCCTCGATCATCCTGTTGCCCTTCCTCAACAAAAGAATACCATTGGCTAGTCTCCAGTCCTCTGGGAGCTCTCTGTGATGAAGATGATACAAGGCCCCCAGCAGTTTCCTCCCGCAGTATTCCAGGATCGATCCCATCAGGTGCTAGGCACTTATCTACCTTAATGTTTTTCAAGACACCCAACACCTTTGTTATATTGACATACCTTAGAATATCAACATACCCCTCTCTAGACTCCCCATCCATCATGTCCTTCTCCTTGTGAATACTGAAGCAAAGTATTCATTAAGGACCTCACCCACTTCCTCCAGCTCCATGCATAAATTCCTTCCTTTCTCCTTGAGTGGACCTATCCTTTGCCTAGCTACTTTCTTAGTCCTCAAGGCCCTGGGATTTTCCTTAATCCTGTTTGCCCAGAACATTTTCATACATCATCAGTACTGGAGAGAAGGCTCGAGGATGTCAAACACTGGAAAGATCAGATTCCCTACAGTGCGGAACAGGCCCTTCGGCCCAACAATTCCACACTAACCCTCCGAAGAGTAACCCACCCAGACCCATTCCCCTACTAATGCACCTATCACTATGGGAAATTTAGCCTGGCCAATTCACCTGACCCGCACATCTTTGGACTGTGGGAGGTAACTGGAGCACCCGGAGGAAACCCACGCAGACACGGGGAGAGTGTGCACAGACAGTCACCCGAGGCTGGAATCAAACCTGGGATCCTGGTGCTGCGAGGCAGCAGTGCTAACCACTGAGCCACCATGCTGTGGTGTACAGTACAGTACGAAATTAAAAGGCTGAGATAGGAGTTAGACCACACAGGGATTGAGTATCTGTAAATGATATTGCTGGGAAAAACATTGGCAGTTTGCTGTGTTGCTCTTCTGAACTGTTTATCTATTCTGTTTTGTTGTGAAATAAAGTTGTGTTACGTTGTTAACATTGGCAGCATTGTGTAAGTATGTTCAATGGCGAGCACAATGTGAACTAAATGTAAAAGTTAGTCTTGTGGCCCATCAAGCCAGTTTTTACCCTCATAGAACATCAACTAAAGAACTGCGGATGCTAGAAACCTGAAACTAAAACAGAAATTGCTGGAGAAACTCAACTGGTTTTGATTAGATTCCCTACAGAGTGGAAACAGGCCCTTCAGCCCAAACCGACCCTGTGAAGAGTAACCCACCCAGACCCATTTCCCTTGATCTAACACTATGGGACTATTTAGCATGGCCAATTCACCTGACCTGCACATCTTTGGACTGTGGGAGGAAACTGGAGATTTGATTTATTCCTGTCATGTGTACCGAGGTATGGTGAAAAGTGTCGTGTTATGTGCTTTGCAGGCAGATGGTACTGTACTAATGCATCAGGGTAACAGTCAAAAGAGTGTGACGCTGGAAAAACACAGCAGGTCAGGCAGCATCCAAGGAGCAGGAGAGTCAACCTTTCAGTAACAGAGTACTGGATGCAGTGTTACTGTCCCAGAGAAGGTGCAGAGCCAACATTTTGGGTCCAGTGACCCTTTATCAGAACCCACTCCAGGATCTGACTTATTCAGCATTACCATGAGCTGGGACCCTAACAGTGTGTTGTGTTTTAATGTGAGAGTTGTCCCTGTCACACTGAGAGTGAAGTGGTTGTACAGTGTATACTCACACAGGTGCTGTGAATCTTCATCTTAAACTTCTCAAAGTACAGCCAGTCCCTGGCTTCCTCTGGGTCCAGGTCATGGTAATGATCTCTGGCTGTGTAGCCCAGGCTGTGGAAACTGCCATTAGGAGTCAGGAGCAGACTGGTCGGAGTTTTCTGATTGGCGACTCCAGGATCACCACCCTCCCATCGCCTAGCAACAAACAAACAAACACACTGAAACAACGTTCAACGCCGATCACGCTTCATACCTCCACTAGAATCCCTACAGTGTGGGATTCAGGCCATTCAGCCCATCGGGTCCACACTGACCCTCCAAAGAGCATCCGGCCCAGACCCATCCTATCCCCATAATCCTGCATTTCCCATGGCAAATCCACCCAGCCTGTACATTATGAGCAATTTAGCGTGGCCAATTCACCTGACCCGCACATCTTTGGACTGTGGGAGGAAACCGGAGCACCCGGAGGAAACCCACGCAGACACAGGGAGAATGTGCAAACTCCACACAGACAGTCACCCGAGGGGGGGATCGAACTCACGCCTCTGGCGCTGTGAGGCAGCAGTGCTAACCACTGAGCCACCATCACAGAATTGCTATCTCCAAACCTACTGGAGATTTCCTTCTTTTGCCTGGAGATAGCTTTGCAATTCAATTCTCTTTATTACTCAGTGCCCAGGAAGGTTCGGACTGTGGGAGAGATCATTGATATGACATTTTTATTCGTTCACAGGGTGAGGTCATTGCTCGCTAGGTCAGGAGGCAGTTAAGAGCAATCCACATTGCTGTGGGTCTGGAGTCACATAAGGCCAGATCAGGTAAAGATGGCAGTTTCCTCCCCTGAAGGATGTCAGTGAATTGGCAATGGTTTCATGGTCATCTTTCAACTTTTAATTCCAGATTTGTATCCCGCCTTGGAGGGAATCGAACCCAGATTCCCCAGAACATTACCAGGGTCTCTGCATTGATCGTCCAGCGATAGTAGCAATAAGCCATTGTCCTTTTAGAGTCGTAGAAAGAAATGGCTCCTGTCAATAAAATGAAATGAAAATGTACTCGCATGTACCTGAGCCATTGGGAAATCATGAGTTTACATGGAATATGTGGATAGCAATGGCTAGACGGGTGAAGGAGACGCTGAGGAGATGACGGAGCAGGAAGGCTGAAATATACACTGGAGATAGGAGGTGCTAGATGGGCCGAAAATCTCCTCCTACCTCAAAGCAATCTAGAGACCAAGCCTATTGACCCAGAGTCGCAGTCATGGAGATGTACAGCATGGAAACTGACCTTTCCTTCGGACCAACCTCTCCATGCTGACCAGGTATCCCAACCTAGTCTCGTCCCAGCGAAACAAGGACTGTAACAAACACTACATTGGACAAACCACCAGGATACATGAACACCAACTAGCCACAAAACCACATGACCCTCACTCACTAGTATCCTTAGATACAGATAAGGAAGGACACCATTTCGACTGGGACAATACATCCATCTTAGGACAAACCAAACAGAGACATACACAGGAATTCCTCGAAGCATGGCATTCCCAACTGGAACTCTATCAATAAACACATCAAGTTAGACCCCATCTACTACCCCCTGAGAAAAAGAACAGAAAGTGACTTCACCACAGGAAATAACATCATCACAGGAAATGACATCACCAACCCAAAGAAACCCAAACATATAAATAGAAAGCAGGAATTATCAGTAGTGCTTCGCCTGAGGCCCACTGAAGATGGTACCTAGTAGGGTGACGAAACATCTGGAAATGAACCTTCCAGCTCAGCAAGCAAACCTACAACCTAATCTAGTCCCACCTGCCAGCACCCGGCCCATATCCCTCCAAACCCTTCCTATTCATATACCCATCCAGATGCCTTTTAAATGTTGCAATTGTACCAGCCTCCACCACATCCTCTGGCAGCTCATTTCATACACGTACCACCCTCTGCGTAAAAAAGTTGTCTCTTAGGTCTCTTTTATATCTTTCCCCTCTCACCCTAAACCTATACCCTCTAGTTCTGGACTCCCCGACCCCAGGGAAAAGACTTTGTCTATTTATCCTATCCATGCCCCTCAAAATTTTGTAAACCTCAATAAGGTCACCCCTCAGCCTCCGATGGTCCAGAGAAAACAGCCCCAGCCTGTTCAGCCTCTCCCTGTAGCTCAGATCCTCCAACATCCTTGTAAATCTTTTCTGAACCCTTTCAAGTTTCACAACATCTTTCTGATAGGAAGGAGACCAGAATTGCACGCAATATTCCAACAGTGGCCTAACCAATGTCCTGTACAGCCGCAACATGACCTCCCAACTCCTGTACTCAATACTCTGACCAATAAAGGAAAGCATACCAAACGCCTTCTTCACTATCCTGTCTACTTGCAGGAGAGTTCAAATCCTATCAGAGCTTTCAGAGATGATATCTCAGAGACAGTCGCTACAAAACCACTGGATCTTCGTCAATTCCCCCGTCTAGTTCACTTCAGGGCAGAAAACTGCCATCTTTACCCAGTCAGGTCTACATGTGTCTGCAGCCCCACAGCAGGTTGGGCAACCCTCTGAGACAGTCAATCAGTTCAAGGGGCAATTAATGATGGACAACAAAGGCCAGCCTAGAGAGTGAGGCCTGGAATGAAGATAGTTAGGACAATGAGAATTAGATCCATTGGGTGGTTGGTTTTGATCAAGACAGCCTTTGTGGACTTTAATTCCCTCTGAGTGTAAAAGCGATACAGTGAGGGGTATTTTTTGTTGACCCAAGCTGCCAATCTTACAACTGGACAACTATTTCTTTAGCATTCATTCGAGGGGCATGGGCGTTGCTAGTTCCTGCCCATCCCTAGTTGCCCCTGAGAAGATGGTAGATGATTTCGATTACTTACAGTATGGAAACAGGCCCTTCGGCCCAACAAGTCCACACCGACCCTCCGAAGAGCAACCCACCCAGACCCATTCCCTACACCTAACACTACGGGCAATTTAGCATGGCCAATTCATCTAAGCTGCACATCTTTGGACTGTGGGAGGAAACCGGAGCACCCGGAGGAAACACACGCAGACACGGGGAGAATGTGCAAACTCCACACAGTCAGTCGCCTGAGGTGGGAATTGAACCCGGGTCTCTGGCGCTGTGAGGCTGCAGTGCTAACCACTGTGCCATCATGCCATCTTGAACCATTGCAGAGGACATTAATGAAGCAGTTGGTTTTGTTTTGCCAGTTGACGATAGTTTCAGGGTCACCAGCACAGAGATTCCCAGATCCATTTCCAGATTAATCAGGGACCAGGTACGAAATGGACTGAGGCCCCCAGAGCTCCGTGAGATTACCACAGTTCAGCAGCCTCACCGTGCCACAGCCAGTCAGCAGCCTTTCTCCCACAGCTGTGTAAACAGTGTGACTGTATAAAAATTGGCATTCTTGCATTCTGTCCTGATTAGTCCAAGATCAAAAAATTTCAGAAGGAAGTAACTCATCACCAGTCCCTCTGGGGTAATTAGGGATGGGCGCTATGTGAAGGCAGCTCGTCACCAGTCCCTCTGGGGTAATTGGGGATGGGTGCTATGTGAAGGCAGCTCGTCACCAGTCCCTCTGGGGTAATTAGGGATGGGTGCTATGTGAAGGCAGCTCGTCACCAGTCCCTCTGGGGTAATTAGGGATGGGCGCTATGTGAAGGCAGCTCGTCACCAGTCCCTCTGGGGTAATTGGGGATGGGCGCTATGTGAAGGCAGCTCATCACCAGTCCCTCTGGGGTAATTAGGGATGGGTGCTATATGAAGGCAGCTCATCACCAGCCACTCTGGGGTAATTAGGGATGGTGCTATGTGAAGGCAGCTCGTCACCAGCCACTCTGGGGTAATTAGGGATGGGCGCTATGTGAAGGCAGCTCATCACCAGTCCATCTGGGGTAATTAGGGATGGGCGCTATGTGAAGGCAGCTCGTCACCAGTCCATCTGGGGTAATTAGGGATGGGTGCTATATGAAGGCAGCTCATCACCAGGCTCTCTGGGGTAATTAGGGATGGGTGCTATGTGAAGGCAGCTCATCACCAGTCTCTCTGGGGTAATTAGGGATGGGTGCTATGTGAAGGCAGCTCGTCATCAGCCACTCTGGGGTAATTAGGGATGGGCGCTATGTGAAGGCAGCTCATCACCAGCCCCTCTGGGGTAATTAGGGATGGGTGCTATATGAAGGCAGCTCATCACCAGGCTCTCTGGGGTAATTAGGGATGGGTGCTATGTGAAGGCAGCTCATCACCAGTCTCTCTGGGGTAATTAGGGATGGGTGCTATGTGAAGGCAGCTCGTCACCAGCCACTCTGGGGTAATTAGGGATGGGCGCTATGTGAAGGCAGCTCATCACCAGTCCCTCTGGGGTAATTGGGGATGGGCGCTATGTGAAGGCAGCTCATCACCAGTCCCTCTGGGGTAATTAGGGATGGGTGCTATATGAAGGCAGCTCATCACCAGCCACTCTGGGGTAATTAGGGATGGTGCTATGTGAAGGCAGCTCGTCACCAGCCACTCTGGGGTAATTAGGGATGGGCGCTATGTGAAGGCAGCTCATCACCAGTCCATCTGGGGTAATTAGGGATGGGTGCTATATGAAGGCAGCTCATCACCAGGCTCTCTGGGGTAATTAGGGATGGGTGCTATGTGAAGGCAGCTCATCACCAGTCTCTCTGGGGTAATTAGGGATGGGTGCTATGTGAAGGCAGCTCGTCATCAGCCACTCTGGGGTAATTAGGGATGGGCGCTATGTGAAGGCAGCTCATCACCAGCCCCTCTGGGGTAATTAGGGATGGGTGCTATATGAAGGCAGCTCATCACCAGGCTCTCTGGGGTAATTAGGGATGGGTGCTATGTGAAGGCAGCTCATCACCAGTCTCTCTGGGGTAATTAGGGATGGGTGCTATGTGAAGGCAGCTCGTCACCAGCCACTCTGGGGTAATTAGGGATGGGCGCTATGTGAAGGCAGCTCATCACCAGTCTCTCTGGGGTATTTAGGGATGGGTGCTATGTGAAGGCAGCTCATCACCAGTCTCTCTGGGGTAATTAGGGATGGGTGCTATGTGAAGGCAGCTCATCACTAGTCCCTCTGGGGTAATTAGGGATGGGTGCTATATGAAGGCAGTTCATCACCAGCCCCTCTGGGGTAATTAGGGATGGGTGCTATGTGAAGGCAGCTCATCACCAGCTCCTCTGGGGTAATTAGGGATGGGCGCTATGTGAAGGCAGCTCATCACCAGCCCCTCTGGGGTAATTAGGGATGGGTGCTATGTGAAGGCAGCTCGTCACCAGTCCCTCTGGGGTAATTAGGGATGGGTGCTATGTGAAGGCAGCTCATCACTAGCCCCTCTGGGGTAATTAGGGATGGGTGCTATGTGAAGGCAGCTCATCACCAGCTCCTCTGGGGTAATTAGGGATGGGTGCTATGTGAAGGCAGCTCATCACCAGCTCCTCTGGGGTAATTAGGGATGGGCACTATGTGAAGGCAGCTCATCACCAGCCCCTCTGGGGTAATTAGGGATGGGTGCTATGTGAAGGCAGCTCGTCACCAGTCCCTCTGGGGTAATTAGGGATGGGCGCTATGTGAAGGCAGCTCATCACCAGCCCCTCTGGGGTAATTAGGGATGGGTGCTATGTGAAAGCCACAGAAGGCCGGACCTACCTCATCATGTGGATAGTTTCAGGGTCCTGTACCAGACTAAATGCGTAGCCACTGGCTGTGGTGCCGAAGTCGATAGCCACCACCACCCTGAACGGCCGAAACCGTGGCACCGTGCCAAGGGATCTCTGCAAAACACAATCAGGGATGGGTCAGGGGGCAGTCCTGGCATCGCTGGTGGGGGGGTGGGGGGCAGCTGTGAATGACAGAGTACCCGCCCCAACACATTTATACAGCCAACAAAATGTCATCACCTGCTGGAACAGCAGCCCACACACAGCAAGATCCCACAAACAGCACATTTAAGGCAACTCAGCTGTTTCCTCTTCGTGTTGATTGAAAGGTAAACATTGACCAAGAACAGGGAGAGGAACGGCTCTCCGCACTCCTTCATCATAATTCATGGATCCTCTCCACTCCCACCCCACCCACCCCGCCCACCCTCCCCCACTCCCACCCCACTCACCCCGCCCACCCTGCCCGCCCCACCCCACCCACCCTGCCCACCCCACCCCACCTTCCCCACTCACCCTACCCTACCCCGCCCACCCCACCCCACCCACCCTGCCCACCCCGCCCACCCCACTCACCCTACCCTACCCCGCCCACCCCACCCACCCCACTCACCCCGCCCACCCTGCCCACCCCACCCCACCCACCCCGCCCACCCCACTCACTCTACCCTACCCCGCCCGCCCCACCCCACCCACCCTGCCCACCCCGCCCACCCCACTCACCCTACCCTACCCCGCCCACCCCGCCCACCCCACTCACCCCGCCCACCCTGCCCACCCCACCCTGCCCACCCTGCCCACCCCACCCACCCCACCACACCCACCCTGCCCACTCTGCCCACCCCACCCACCCGGCCCACCCCACCTTCCCCACTCACCCTACCCTACCCCGCCCACCCCACCCCACCCACCCTGCCCACCCCACCCCACCCCACCCCACCCACCCTGCACACCCCACCCCACCCCACCCCACCCACCCTGCCCACCCCACCCCACCCCACCCCACCCACCCTGCACACCCCACCCCACCCCACCCCACCCACCCTGCCCACCCCACCCTCCCCCACTCTACCCCACTCACCCTGCCCACCACACCCACCCCACCCTACCCCACCCCATCCCCCGCACTACCCCACCCTAAACCACCCACCCCACCGTCCCCGCCCACCCTACCCCACCCACCCCACCCACCCCGCCCACCCCACCCCACCTCACCCTACCCACCCCGCCCACCCCACCCCACCCCACCCTACCCACCCTACCCCACCCACCCCAGGGTTGGGAGGTCATGTTGCAGCTGTACAGGACATTGGTTAGGCCACTGTTGGAATATTGCGTGCAATTCTGGTCTCCTTCCTATCAGAAAGATGTTGTGAAACTTGAAAGGGTTCAGAGAAGATTTACAAGGATGTTGGAGGATCTGAGCTACAGGGAGAGGCTGAACAGGCTGGGGCTGTTTTCCCTGGAGCGTCGGAGGCTGAGGGGTGACCTTATTGAGGTTTACAAAATTACGAGGGGCATGGATAGGACAAATAGGCAAAGTCTTTTCCCTGGGGTCCGGGAGTCCTGAACTAGAGGGTATAGGTTTAGGGTGAGGGGAAAGACATAAAAGAGACCTAAGGGGCAACTTTTTCACACAGAGGGTGGTACGTGTATGGAATGAGCTGCCAGAGGAAGTGGTGGAGGTTGGTACAATTGCAATATTTAAGAGGCATTTGGATGGGTATATGAATAGGAAGGGTTTGGAGGGATATGGGCCGGGTGCTGGCAGGTGGGACTAGATTGGGTTGGGATATCTGGTCGGCATGGACGGGTTGGACCCAAGGGTCTGTTTCCATGCTGTACATCTCTATGACGCTAAATGTAATGAGAAACGTTTTCTTTATTCAGTGGGGAGTTAGGGTGTGGATTGCACTGCCTGGGAGTGTGGTGGGAGGCAGAGTCAGTGAGATCATCGGGGAGGGAATTAGTCTGTTATCTGAAAAGAAAGATTGTGCTGGGCTACTGGGAGAGGGTAGGACTGTGGGAGCAAGCCAGAGAGCTCACCATGACAGGCAGTGCAGCCCTGATGGATAAAACGGTCTCCTTCTCCCATCTTGTGATTCCCGGAACATGGATCGTGGGATGTGGGTGCGAGCAAATGAGCCACAGCCAGAGGAACATTAAAGCAGCCTTCGAGGTTCAGTGGTCTCGAAGGACATTGGGAGGGTGAGTGGGGGTTGAACCTGTCAGTCCAGAGTCCAGCCACACTGCACTACATCATGAGAAGCCCTTCCTAGCATCGAGCAGGAGACGGTTTCTCAGAACCCCACCCCATTGCTGAGCAGTTCTCGGTGAAATCTCCCTTCACAATGCTGGAACTTTAACATCCTGCCCTGGCTAACGGAGTGCACTGTCAGTAACGTTTAGAGAATGAGGCTTCGGTGCCAGCATCCCTGAGAGCGGGGTTACCTCTCCCAGACCACCACTGCGGTTTCACAGTCATTGGGAGTGACATCCCAGAGACTGGGGTGGGGTGAGGGGAGTCACATTGTAGAGACTGGGATGGGGCATAATCGGGGAATGATATTCCAGAGACTGGGATGGCGTAAAGGGGGGAGTTACTTACCGGGGATTGGGATTGGATGGGGGGGAGGAAGGGGAGTTACTTACCTTAGACTGGGATAGGGTGAGGGGGTGGGGGTGATGGGGGTTACATAGTAAGGGCTGGTTTGGGGGTGAGGGGCGATGCTGTAACTCTCGGGTTTGGACGGTGAGGGGGGGGGGGTTACGTACCGGGGGCTGGGATGGGGTGAGGGGGAGTATTAAGGAGGTTATGTACCAGGGGCTGGGATGGGGTGAGGGGGGGTATTAAGGAGGTTACGTACCGGGGGCTGGGATGGGGTGAGGGGGGGTATTAAGGAGGTTACGTACCGGGGGCTGGGATGGGGTGAGGGGGGGTATTAAGGAGGTTACGTACCGGGGGCTGGGATGGGGTGAGGGGGGGTATTAAGGAGGTTACGTACCGGGGGCTGGGATGGGGTGAGGGGGGGTATTAAGGAGGTTACGTACCAGGGGCTGGGGTGGGGTGAGGGGGGGTATTAAGGAGGTTACGTACCGGGGGCTGGGATGGGGTGAGGGGGGTATTAAGGAGGTTACGTACCGGGGGCTGGGATGGGGTGAGGGGGGGTATTGAGGGTGTTACGTACCGGGGGCTGGGGTGGGGTGAGGGGGAGTATTAAGGAGGTTACGTACCGGGGGCTGGGATGGGGTGAGGGGGGGTATTAAGGAGGTTACGTACCGGGGGCTGGGATGGGGTGAGGGGGAGTATTAAGGAGGTTACGTACCGGGGGCTGGGATTGGGTGAGGGGGGGTATTAAGGAGGTTACGTACCGGGGGCTGGGGTGGGGTGAGAGGGGGTATTGAGGGTGTTACGTACCGGGGGCTGGGGTGGGGTGAGGGGGGGTATTAAGGAGGTTACGTACCGGGGGCTGGGGTGGGGTGAGGGGGGGTATTAAGGAGGTTACGTACCGGGGGCTGGGATGGGGTGAGGGGGGGTATTGAGGGTGTTACGTACCGGGGGCTGGGATGGGGTGAGGGGGTTATTAAGGAGGTTACGTACCGGGGGCTGGGGTGGGGTGAGGGGGGGTATTAAGGAGGTTACGTACCGGGGGCTGGGGTGGGGTGAGGGGGGGTATTGAGGGTGTTACGTACCGGGGGCTGGGATGGGGTGAGGGGGGGTATTGAGGGTGTTACGTACCGGGGGCTGGGGTGGGGTGAGGGGGGGTATTAAGGAGGTTATGTACCGGGGGCTGGGATGGGGTGAGGGGGGGTATTAAGGAGGTTACGTACCGGGGGCTGGGATGGGGTGAGGGGGGGTATTGAGGGTGTTACGTACCGGGGGCTGGGATGGGGTGAGGGGGGGTATTAAGGAGGTTACGTACCGGGGGCTGGGATGGGGTGAGGGGGGGTATTGAGGGTGTTTCGTACCGGGGGCTGGGATGGGGTGAGGGGGGGTATTAAGGAGGTTACGTACCGGGGGCTGGGATGGGGTGAGGGGGGGTATTAAGGAGGTTACGTACCGGGGGCTGGGATGGGGTGAGGGGGGGTATTGAGGGTGTTACGTACCGGGGGCTGGGATGGTGTGAGGGGGGGTATTGAGGGTGTTACGTACCGGGGGCTGGGATTGGGTGAGGGGGGGTATTGAGGGTGTTACGTACCGGGGGCTGGGATGGTGTGAGGGGGGGTATTGAGGGTGTTACGTACCGGGGGCTGGGATGGGGTGAGGGGGGGTATTGAGGGTGTTACATACCGGGGGCTGGGATTGGGTGAGGGGGGGTATTGAGGGTGTTACGTACCGGGGGCTGGGGTGGGGTGAGGGGGGGTATTGAGGGTGTTACATACCGGGGGCTGGGGTGGGATGAGGGGGGGTATTGAGGGTGTTACGTACCGGGGGCTGGGACTGGGTGAGGGGGGGTATTGAGGGTGTTACGTACCGGGGGCTGTGATTGGGTGAGGGGGGGTATTGAGGGTGTTACGTACCGGGGGCTGGGATTGGGTGAGGGGGGGTATTGAGGGTGTTACGTACCGGGGGCTGGGATTGGGTGTGGGGGGGTATTGAGGGTGTTACGTACCGGGGGCTGGGATGGGGTGAGGGGGGGTATTAAGGAGGTTACGTACCGGGGGCTGGGATGGGGTGAGGGGGGGTATTGAGGGTGTTACGCACCGGGGGCTGGGATGGTGTGAGGGGGGGTATTGAGGGTGTTACGTACCGGGGGCTGGGATTGGGTGAGGGGGGGTATTGAGGGTGTTACGTACCGGGGGCTGGGATGGTGTGAGGGGGGGTATTGAGGGTGTTACGTACCGGGGGCTGGGATTGGGTGAGGGGGGGTATTGAGGGTGTTACGTACCGGGGGCTGGGATTGGGTGAGGGGGGGGGGTTACGTACTGGGGGCTGGGATGGGGTGAGGGGGGGTATTGAGGGTGTTACATACCGGGGGCTGGGATGGGGTGAGGGGGGGTATTGAGGGTGTTACATACCGGGGGCTGGGGTGGGGTGAGGGGGGGTATTGAGGGTGTTACGTACCGGGGGCTGGGGTGGGTTGAGGGGGGGTATTGAGGGTGTTACGTACCGGGGGCTGGGATGGGGTGAGGGGGGGTATTAAGGAGGTTACTTACCGGGGGCTGGGGTGGGGTGAGGGGGTTATTAAGGAGGTTACGT
The DNA here is from genome assembly GCF_037043375.1 of Chiloscyllium plagiosum. Taxonomy (NCBI): domain Eukaryota; kingdom Metazoa; phylum Chordata; class Chondrichthyes; order Orectolobiformes; family Hemiscylliidae; genus Chiloscyllium; species Chiloscyllium plagiosum. The sequence continues at coordinate 165,526,679 of NW_028270139.1, read as the reverse complement.
ACCGGGGGCTGGGATGGGGTGAGGGGGGGTATTAAGGAGGTTACGTACCGGGGGCTGGGGTGGGGTGAGGGGGGGTATTGAGGGTGTTACGTACCGGGGGCTGGGATGGGGTGAGGGGGGGTATTAAGGAGGTTACGTACCGGGGGCTGGGATGGGATGAGGGGGGGTATTGAGGGTGTTATGTACCGGGGGCTGGGATGGGGTGAGGGGGGGTATTAAGGAGGTTACGTACCGGGGGCTGGGGTGGGGTGAGGGGGGGTATTAAGGAGGTTACGTACCGGGGGCTGGGGTGGGGTGAGGGGGGGTATTGAGGGTGTTACGTACCGGGGGCTGGGATGGGGTGAGGGGGGGTATTAAGGAGGTTACGTACCGGGGGCTGGGATGGGGTGAGGGGGGGTATTGAGGGTGTTACGTACCGGGGGCTGGGATGGGGTGAGGGGGGGTATTAAGGAGGTTACGTACCGGGGGCTGGGGTGGGGTGAGGGGGGGTATTGAGGGTGTTACGTACCGGGGGCTGGGATGGGGTGAGGGGGGGTATTGAGGGTGTTACGTACCGGGGGCTGGGATGGGGTGAGGGGGGGTATTAAGGAGGTTACGTACCGGGGGCTGGGATGGGGTGAGGGGGGGTATTGAGGGTGTTACGTACCGGGGGCTGGGATGGGGTGAGGGGGGGTATTGAGGGTGTTACGTACCGGGGGCTGGGATGGGGTGAGGGGGGGTATTGAGGGTGTTACGTACCGGGGGCTGGGATGGGGTGAGGGGGGGTATTGAGGGTGTTACATACCGGGGGCTGGGATGGGGTGAGGGGCGGTATTGAGGGTGTTACATACCGGGGGCTGGGATGGGGTGAGGGGGGGTATTGAGGGTGTTACGTACCGGGGGCTGGGATGGGGTGAGGGGGGGTATTGAGGGTGTTACATACCGGGGGCTGGGATGGGGTGAGGGGGGGTATTGAGGGTGTTACGTACCGGGGGTTGGGGTGGGGTGAGGGGGGGTATTGAGGAGGTTACGTACCGGGGGCTGGGATTGGGTGAGGGGGGGTATTAAGGAGGTTACGTACCGGGGGCTGGGGTGGGGTGAGGGGGGGTATTGAGGGTGTTACGTACCGGGGGCTGGGATGGGGTGAGGGGGGGTATTGAGGGTGTTACGTACCGGGGGCTGGGATGGGGTGAGGGGGGGTATTAAGGAGGTTACGTACCGGGGGCTGGGATGGGGTGAGGGGGGGTATTGAGGGTGTTACGTACCGGGGGCTGGGATGGGGTGAGGGGGGGTATTGAGGGTGTTACGTACCGGGGGCTGGGATGGGGTGAGGGGGGGTATTGAGGGTGTTACGTACCGGGGACTGGGATGGGGTGAGGGGGGGTATTGAGGGTGTTACATACCGGGGGCTGGGATGGGGTGAGGGGCGGTATTGAGGGTGTTACATACCGGGGGCTGGGATGGGGTGAGGGGGGGTATTGAGGGTGTTACGTACCGGGGGCTGGGATGGGGTGAGGGGGGGTATTGAGGGTGTTACATACCGGGGGCTGGGATGGGGTGAGGGGGGGTATTGAGGGTGTTACGTACCGGGGGTTGGGGTGGGGTGAGGGGGGGTATTGAGGAGGTTACGTACCGGGGGCTGGGATGGTGTGAGGGGGGCGATGCTGTAACTCTCGGGTTTGGACGGTGAGCTCATCTCAGCCAGCTGTCCCGATGATGTGTCTCGTCCGGCAACTGGAATCAAAACAAAACAAATAATGTCACAGAAATGGAGATTTTACTGTCCCCCTGCCAGCACTGGGACAGCAGGAGGCCATTCAGCCCCTCCAGGCTGTTACACAGAGACAGCTGGCCATTCAGCCCCTCCAGGCTATTACACAGAGACAGCTGGCCATTCAGCCCCTCCAGGCTGTTACACAGGAACAGCAGGAGGCCATTCAGCCCCTCCAGGCTGTTACACAGGAACAGCAGGAGGCCATTCAGCCCCTCCAGGCTATTACACAGAGACAGCTGGCCATTCAGGCCCTCCAGGCCTTTACACAGGGCCAGCAGGAGGCCATTCAGCCCCTCCAGGCTATTACACAGAGACAGCTGGCCATTCAGCCCCTCCAGGCTGTTACACAGGAACAGCAGGAGGCCATTCAGCCCCTCCAGGCTGTTACACAGGGACAGCACGAGGCCATTCAGCCCTTCACAATATGTTTGGATGTATCTGGTCAGAGCTTTGACAACATGAAATACAGACAGTCAGTCAATCCCTGCCCTTCCTTTTCCTTTCTGAGCTTCCTCCTCTGTCACCATGGTGGGGGTTACTCCTCCTGCCTTAGCAAAGACAGATGTGATGTATCTCTTTAATACCACAGGCCCCTTTTAGTCCATCCTTTACCATCCTCTCGTACGGCCTGCAGGAGACTTTGCAGGTCCCTTTCATCTAAGCTGCCAACCCTTTTACACACACACACAGACACACCACACACACACACACACATAGAGACACACACACACACACACACACATAGAGACACACACACACACACCACACACACACACACACATAGAGACACACACACACACATAGAGACACACACACACCACACACACACACACACACACACACACACACACCACACACACACACACACCACACACACACACACACACACACACACACACACTCTCTTTGCGTCCCTTCGATCTTTTACCAATTCCCCTTGGAATCTTCTCTTCAGGTTTGTTCTTAACTGCACTACCCAACTGGCATTCCCCAATGATCACTCCCTGCTCCTCTGTTTCACCATCACCCCTCGCCCCTACCTCCATCCTTTGCCTTTCATGGGGCTTTCTTGCTTTCTGTGTCCCTGGCATGGGGACATCATTGGCATTTGTGGCCTGTCCCTAGTTGCCCTTGAACTGAGCGATTTGTTCAGCTGTGCCAGAGGGCAGTGAGTAATCATTGGCTTTGGGTGTAGAGTCTATGTGCAGGCCAGATCAAGTACTGACAGCAGATTTCCTTCCCTCGACGGTGTTAGTGAACCAGAAGAGTTTTTGCAACAATGGACGAAAATCATCAATCCCTGATTTCTTTGACCATTCAATTTGATCCCAGGTTTGTGAATGAAGTTTCAATTTCACAACCAGTGAGGGATTCGAACCCCCGTGCTCCATTAGTTTTTGGTCTCAAGGTTATCAAAATACCACCAGGCCACCGTCTCCTTCACTTCCCTGGCCCTCTCAATGTTGCTCTTTGAAGGTAGCCCATTGGTCAGATGTCACATTTCCTGCCAACCTTGGCTCAAATCCATCCTTACCCCAATTAATTATCCTCACTCTGGATTGGTCTATCCAAACCGCAATGACATTACGGGTGGTTGGAGACCTGTCTCTGGATGGGAGTGTGGTATTATCTGATCTAGATGACAGCTCCCAGTCGTATAGAATCCCTACAGTGTGGGATCAGGCCATTCAGCCCATCAAATCCACACCAACCCTCCAACACAGACCTACCCTCCCCTTACCCCATAACCCCTGCATTTCCCATGGCTGACCCACCTAGTCTGCACATCCCTGAACACTATGCGCCATTTAGCATGGCCAATCCAACTAACATTCACATCTTTGGATTGTGGGAAGAAATTCACAGAGAGAGAGAGAGAGAAGTGAGGGGGTGGGGAAGATGGAAGAAGGGGAGAGGGAGAATATGAGATAAAGCAGGGAAGAGAGAGAGGAGATAGGGAGACACGGAGAGTGGCAGAAAGAGATTGGGGAGTGAGGGGATTGGAGAGGAAGGAGAGGTCAGGGAGAGGGGAGGAGGGGGAGCGATGGGAAGAGGGATCGATTATGTGAGTGAGGGGGAGAGGAAGAGAGAGAAAGAGATGGGGTGGGGGCATGGTGGAGGTGGAGAGAGTGGTTCAGAGAGTGAGAGAGGGAGGCACAGGAGACAGCGACAGATAGGGAGGGGGATCGTAGAGGTGAACGAGAGAGAGTGAGGAGGTAGGGGGAGGAAGGGGGGTGGAGTGAGAGGGATTAGGAGAAACAGAAACAGGTAAAAGAGGGAGAAGAGGAGAATGAGAGAAGTTCATACACTGTCTATTGAGAGAGAGGGTGTGTGTGTGAGAGGGTCCTGGCTCTTGCTGTGGGTTGTGAAGAATTAGATGGATTTGAAATGCTCCTTCTGTCCTGTGGATGGTTTTTGAATCCTGGTATTGCAGTGTGTCCCTGCCCCCATCCCCTCTCTGTCTCTCCATCATGGCTGTTCACAGTGAAAAGACGTGGGCCCAGGGGAATATTGTCTGGGATATCAGTAAACATTCCCAAACTCCAGAATCTTTCCATAACTCGCACCCACTGTCTCCTCTTGGGAACCACATTCTCCCAGTCTGCTGCCTGCTCTTTAATTCGGGCCTCATTCATCTGCAGCAGCTAGTCTCTGGGTGGCAACCACCCCTAATCCCCACCCCCACTGTCAATCTCTCTCTCTCTCTCTCTGTGTGAGGCTGTATTGACTGTATTTGTACGTGTGAGTGTGTTTTAGGTCTGTGTGGGATGTGAACATCACTGGCTATGGTCCAACATTGTCTAACTGCCTTTGAGAGCGTGCGGGTGAGTCACCGTTTTACACTGCGGGACCCTCAGAGGACAGATTTGACATCACTGTGGGTCTGCACTCACATACAGCTCAGCTCAGCTACGGAGAGCAGATCTCCTTCCTTACCATAGGTTCGAGTTCCTACAGCATTCAAGGGCAGCTTCATGATCACGATTACCGAGCTGAGGATTTTAATTCCAGATGTATTTAATAAATGGAATTTAAATTCCCCAGCTGCTGCGGTGGGCTTTCAACTCATTAACACAGCAATGTAACCACACTGCTCCGATACTGAGTGTGTGTGTGTGTCTGTGAGTGTCTGTGTCTGTGAGTGTCTTTGTGTGTGTGTGTGTGTGTGAGGGTGAGTGTCTGTGTGTGTGTGAGTGCATGTGTGTGAGTGAGTGTGAGTGTGTGTGTGTGTGCGAGTGTGAGTGTGCGAGTATGTGTGTGTGTGAGTGTGTGAGTGTGAATGTGTGTGTGTGAGTGTGTGTATGTGAGTGCGTGTGTGTGTGTGAGTGCGTGTGTGTGTGTGTGAGTGAGTGAGTGTGTGAGTGTGCGAGTGTGAGTGTGTGTGTGAGTGTGCGAGTGTGAGTGTGTGTGTGTGAGTGTGCGAGTATGTGTGTGTGTGAGTGTGCGAGTGTGAATGTGTGTGTGTGAGTGTGTGTATGTGAGTGCGCGTGTGTGTGTGAGAGTGCGTGTGTGTGTGAGTGAGTGAGTGTGAGTGTGTGTGAGTGTGCGAGTGTGAGTGTGTGTGTGTGAGTGTGCGAGTGTGAGTACGTGTGTGTGTGAGTGAATGAGTGTGAGTGTGTTTGTGTGCGAGTGTGAATGTGTGTGTGTGAGTGTGTGTATGTGAGTGCGTGTGTGTGTGAGAGTACGTGTGTGTGAGTGAGTGAGTGTGAGTGTGCGAGTGTGAATGTGTGTGTGTGTGAGTGTGTGTATGTGAGTGCGTGTGTGTGTGTGTGAGTGAGTGAGTGTGTGTGTGAGTGAGTGTGAGTGTGTGTGAGTGTGTGTATGTGAGTGCATGTGTGTGTGAGTGTGAGTGCGTGTGTGTGAGTGCATGTGTGTGTGTGAGTATGTGTGAGTGTGTGTGTGAGTGGGAGTGTGTGTGTGAGTGTGAGTGTGTGTGTGAGTGTGAGTGTGTGTGAGTGTGAGTGTGAGTGCGTGTGAGTGTGTGTTTGAGTGTGTATGTGTGAGTGTGAGTGTGTGTGTGAGTGTGTGTGAGCGCATGTGTGTGTAAGTGTGAGTGTGTGTGTGTGTGAGTGCGTGTGTGTGTGAGTGCATGTGTGTGAGTGTGTGTGTGTGTGTGAGTGTGAGTGCATGTGTGTGTGAGTCTGAGTGCGTGTGTGAGTGTGAGTGCATGTGTGCGTGAGTGTGAGTGAGTGTTAGTGTGTGTGTGTGTGTGAGTGTGTGTGAGTGTGAGTGTGAGTGCGTGTGTGTGTGAGTGTGTGTGTTTGAATGTGTTTGTGAGTGCGTATGTGTGAGTGTGAGTGTGTGTGTGAATGTGAGTGTGTGTGAGTGTGAGTGCGTGTGTGTGTAAGTGCGTGTGTGTGAGTGTGAGTGCGTGTGTGTAAGTGTGAGTGCATGTGTGTGTGAGTGTGAGTGCGAGTGTGTGTGTGTGCGTGTGTGTGAGTGTGAGTGCGTGTGTGTGTGTGAGTGTGAGTGCGTGTGTGTGTGAGTGCATATGTGTGAGTGTGTGTGTGAGCGTGAGTGCATGTGTGTGTGTGAGTATGTGTGAGTGTGAGCGTGTGAGTGCATGTGTGTGTGAGTCTGAGTGCGTGTGTGAGTGCATGTGTGTGAGTGCGCGTGTGCGTGAGTGTGAGTGAGTGTTAGTGTGTGTGTGTGAGTGTGTGTGTGAGTGCGTGTGTGAGTGTGTGTGTTTGAATGTGTGTGTGAGTGCGTATGTGTGAGTGTGAGTGCGTGTGTGTGAGTACATGTGTGTAAGTGTGAGTGCATGTGTGTGTGAGTGTGAGTGCGAGTGTGTGTGTGCGTGTGTGTGTGAGTGTGTGTGAGTGTGTGAGTGCGTGTGTGTGAGTGTGAGTGCGTGTGTGTGTGAGTGCATGTGTGTGAATGTGAGTGTGTGTGTGTGAGTGTGAGTGCGTGTGTGTGTGAGTGAGTGCGTGTGTGTGAGTGTGAGTGTGTGTGTGTGTGGGTGCATGTGTGTGAATGTGTGTGTGTGTCAGTGTGTGTGTGAGTGCGTGTGTGTATGAGTGCATATGTGTGTGTGTGTGAGTGTGTGAGTGCGTGTGTGAGTGTGAGTGCATGTGTGTGTGTGTGAGTACGTGTGAGTGTGTGTGTGAGTGTGAGTATGAGTGCGTGTGTGTGCGTATGAGTGCATGTGTGTGTGTGTGAGTGTGAGTGTGTGTGAGTGCATGTGTGTGTGTGTGAGTGTGTGTGTGAGTGTGAGTGTGTGTGTGAGTGTGTGCATGTGAGTGTGAGTGTGTGTGTGTGTGAGTATGAGTGCGTGTGTGTGAGTGTGTGTGAGAGTGTGTGTGTGAGTGTGAGTGCGTGTTGTGTGAGTGTGTGAGAGTGTGTGTGAGAGTGTGAGTGCGTGTGTGTGTGAGTGCATGTGTGTGTGTGAGTATGTGTGGGTGTGTGTGTGAGTGTGTGTGTGTGTGTGTGAGTGTGAGTGCGAGTGTGTGTGTGTGTGAGTGTGTGTGTGAGTGTGTGTGAGTGTGAGTGTGTGTGTGTGTGAGTGTGTGTGTGAGTGCGTGTGTGTGTGTGAGTGTGAGTGTGTGTGTGAGTGTGAGTGTGTGTGAGTGTGTGTGTGAGTGTGAGTGCGTGTGTATGTTAGTGTGAGTGCATGTGTGTGTGTGTGAGTATGTGTGGGTGTGTGTGTGAGTGTGTGTGAGTGTGTGTGTGAGTGTGAGTGCGAGTGTGTGTGTGTGAGTGTGTGAGTGAGTGTGTGTGAGTGTGAGTGTGTGTGTGAGTGTGTGTGTGAGTGCGTGTGTGTGTGTGTGTGTGTGAGTGTGTGTGTGAGTGTGTGTGAGTGCGTGTGTGTGAGTGTGTGTGTGTGTGAGTGTGAGTGTGTGTGTGTGTGAGTGTGAGTGTGAGTGTGTGTGAGTGTGTGTATTTAAGGCAGGGTCAGTCACTGTTTGAGCCTTCACCATTCCCTGGACGTGTACCTCTGCTCTGTAGCTGCTCGACAGGCTGGGTGTGGTGCTAGGCCCTGTCTCTGTACTTTGCTGCTTGGTGTCTGGGTGCAGAGTAAAGGCCCAGTCTGAGCTGAGCTCCTCTGGCACAGCTTCACAAATGAAGAATGTTGAGGTTAGAGCCCTGTCACCAACTACAATTACCGAGACCATCTAACCCTGTGTGCAGCCAAATTCTCCACATCCCCAGCCCAATTGTCTCCTCTCTGTCTCCTCTCTCTGTGTCTCCTCTCTCTCTCTCTGAATCCTCTCTGTCCATCTGCTCTCTTTGTACTTTTCTCCCTCTCTCTCTCTTTCTCTGCCTGCTCTCCGCCTCTCTCATGGTTGCACGGTGGCACAACACTACGGACCCAGGTTCAATTCCACCCTCGGGTGACTGCCTGTGTGGAGTTTGTACATTCTCCCCGTGTCTGTGTGAGTTTCCTCCCACAGTCCAAAGATGTGCGGGTTAGGGGAATTGGCCATGATAAATTGCCTATAATGTTCAGGGATGTGTGGGTTAGATGGATTAGTCAGGGGTAAATGTATAGGGTAGGGGATTGGGTCTGGGTGGGGTACTCTTCAGAGGGTTGGTGTGGACGTGTTGGGCCAAAGGGCCTGTTTCATACTGTAGGGATTCTATAATTCTCTATACTCCACTCTCTGCCACTGCTTGCATCTATCTATGTATCTTTGTCTCTTTCCAACCTGCTTTCCTCAGCAGCTTCATCTCTGTCTCTCTCTCTGTCTGATTACCCGTCTCTATCTCTTCCTCCACCCCTCTCTCTCTCTCTCCCTATGCCATTCCCCTGTCTTGTGTTTTGCACATTGACATCTTGGCCGTACCTGGATATCGGGAGCTGGAACCCATACTTTTGCAAACTTGGCAACATTTATTTACCACGTACAGGTCGCTGACAGACACGGTTCAGAAGGAGTGTATCTCGACTGCATTATCATCAAACATTCCAGGCTCGGGGTCAAGTGCGGGACGAGTGCAGATTTTGAGTAGTGCAGACTGGATGGGTTGAAGGGCCTCCTCTTTAATATAAGATTCTAGGAACCTTGTTCCTCATGTCACGTGGTGTAACACCGTCCGACATCGTTGTGACCATATGAGCGTGGAGCTATTAGACACATTTATTACATCCCCTCCCCTCCCCGAGACTTGCTCTCTGTCCCAGAAACTGTTGGCCGTTTTATCCTGCCCCTACATCCCCCTTCCCCACCACCAATGTTCCTTTCGCCAAAGGCACCAGCAATGCTCCCAGCTCGTTGTGAGTGAACGAGGGATGTTTTAGTTCCATTATTCCGTCTGGGAATTCCGTCACATTAACAGCCAGCTGTGACAGTGAGAATCAGAAAGACTTGACCTGCTGTCTCCTGTATCCAGTCTAATGTTGGCTTCCTTACCATTAACCGTGATATCCGCATTCCAAGCATTCTCCCAAGGAGAATAATACACCTCGCTCACCCACTCTCTGGGCATTTTCAGTCTGTTGTAGTCTATCTTTAGAATTCACTTGCCCCACTGATGGAACTTAGGCTTCTGATCAGACCCTTCAAATTTCAAATTTAATATTGATCTCGCTGTCCATGCACCCTCTCTGCAACTCTGTATTCCTGGCTCTGTTCTATCAGCTTTGGTTGGCATGATCTGCACACAAAACAAAGCTTTTCACTGTCTGCAAGTACGTGTGTCTTTTTGTTTTCACGGCTGGGATTCAGAAACAGAGGCACAGAGTCAGAGAGCTGTACAGCACGGAAACAGACCCTTCGGTCCAACCTGCCCATGCCGGCTAGATATCCCAACCCAATCTAGTCCCACCTGCCAGCACCCGGCCCATATCCCCCAAACCCTTCCTATTCATTTACCCATCCAAATGCCTTTTAAATGTTACAATTGTACCAACCTCCACCACATCCTCTGGCAGCTCATTCCATACACGTACCACCCTCTGTGTGAAAAAGTTGCCCCTTAGGTTTCTTTTATATCTTTCCCCTCTCACCCTAAACCTTTGCCCTCTAGTTCTGGACTCCCCGACCCCAGGGAAAAGCCCTTGTCTTATTTATCCTATCCATGCCCCTCATGTTTTACTCCACCCTCAGTAAACTCCACCCTCACAGAGTGGTGCAGGAATTGGGATCTTGCTGTGTATCATCAGGCTGCTACGTCTGTGTGTCCCCTCACTGACAGGACGGCCATTGAAAGCACGTTCTCTGGGTTACGAAGGGTTTCGGGGTACCCTGATGTGGTGTCCCGTGATGAAGGTGAACTTTTCCTCATCCTCCCTCTCTTTGCTCCATCCTTCCGCCAGGCCCCTTCCACCGTCACCCGGCTGGTGGGTGGGAGAGGTGGGGGATGGGGGAATGGGGAGGGTGGTGAGTTCTGCCTGGCTCCTGGTTCTTATCCAGCTGGTCACAGGCAGAGAATCTCTCACGATAGCCTCACCTCCTGCTCCTACCCCCCCCCCTCTCCTCTGGTCTCCCCTCAAGATCGATGCTTGGCCCTGCCCTATTTCTGCCCCATTCCCACCCCAGTAGGAAGGCAGTCAGTGCCCTCTCTCAGCTCCCCGGTGGGGGTTTGGGGGGGTGGGGGTTGGCGGGTGACAAACACCAGTCGCCATGCCAATGGACACCTCCCGCTTCCCTGGCACTGTGAGGCAGCAGCGCTAACCAGCCAATTACTATGAACCTATGAAATCCCTGATATGAATATAGCCGCCTGGATTCTAGAATTCTCACCAATATGAAACCCGTCGTCCATCTACCTCACTGTGTCTTTGAGACAGCTCTTTGATTGACTGATTGTGGCTCAGCCCTTGTGTTCCTTTGGTAACTCACGTTTAAAGCAAATTACATTGTGCCACTAATATCCCTGTTCAGCAGGATGTGTGGTGGGTGTCAGATAGCAGGGTTACTAACGCAGAGAGATAGGAGGGAGGGATACAGTGAGACAGCTTTACATTAGACGTTGCTCAGTGCTCAACGGTTCAAGTTGGTCAAGGAGTACATTTGTGGGTGACCAATGTGTGTCAGTGTGAGAGATGTTTCTTCATTCACAGGATGAGGGTATCACTGTCTAGAGTAATATTTATTGCCCATCCCTAATTACCCAGAGGGCAGTTAAGAGTCACCCACCTTGCTGTGGGTCTGGAGTCACGTGTAGGCCAGAAAGGGTAAGATGGCAGTTTCCTTCCCTGAAGGACATTGGTGAAGCAGATGGGACTTTGTGACAGTCGATAGGGATTTCATGTTCAGATTTTCATTGAATTCAATTTCACCATCTGCCAAAGGGATGGGCTTTTTCAAGTCATGTCCCAGACATGAGCCAGAGGCTCGGGATCGCAGTCTATTGACATTACCGACATGTTAGAGAGAGAGAGACAGGAGAGAGAGAATAGTGTCAGTATATTTGTGTGTGAGAATGTGTTAGTGAGAAATTATATGTTTGCATGTGTGTAACAGGGAGGGTGTGTATGTGAGTGAGTGAGTGTGCATGAGTGAGTGTGTGTGAGTGTGTGCGAGCGAGTGTGTGTGTGTGTGAGTGAGTGTGTGTGAGCGAGTGTGTGTATGTGTGTGTGAGGGAGTGTGTGTGTGAGTGAGAGTGTGTGTGTGTATGTGTGTGTGAGAGAGAATGAGTGTGTGCGAGTGAGAGTGTGTGTGTGAGTGTGTGTGAGTGGGCGAGCATGTGTATGTGTGTGTGAGTGAGTGTGTGTGTGAGTGTGTGAGCGAGCGTGTGTGTATGAGTGAGTGTGTGTGTGTTGTATGTGTGTGAGAGAATGAGTGTGTGTGCGAGTGAGAGTGTGTGAATGTATGTGCATGTGAGCGAGTGTGTGAGAGTGAGCGTGTGTATGAGTGTGTGAGTGAGAGTGTGTGTGAGTGAGCGAGCGTGTGCATGTGTGTGTGTATGTGTGTGTGAGAGAGAATGAGTGTGCGTGAGTGAGTGTGTGTGTGTGAGCCTTGGCTGGTTTCAGTAAAGGGGAGTGACATTCTGCGGGTGAAAATAGACAGTCTCGAAGATGACACGACATTCTTGTTGGTGGCTCTCCACGGTGGTGATGGGGATCAGACCTGACCGAGAGATTGTGCTTGTCATTCAGCCTCACACAGCAGTCAGCAGTTAGAGAATTGGCTTTGCACATACATTCACACACTCTCACTCGCACACACACTCATTCTCTCTCACACACACATACACACTCTCACTCGCTCACTCACTCACACACACACACTCTCACTCGCACACACTCATTCTCTCACACACATTACACACTCACACACACACTCTCACTCGCACACACTCATTCTCTCTCACACACACTCACACACACACACTCACTCACACACACATACACACGCTCGCCCACTCACACACACACGCTCTCACTTGCACACACTCATTCTCTCTCATGCACACATACACACACACACTCTCACTCACACACACACTCACTCACACACACATACACACACTCGCTCACACACACACACTCACTCACACACACATACACACGCTCGCCCACTCACACACACACACGCTCTCACTTGCACACACTCATTCTCTCTCATGCACACATACACACACACACTCTCACTCACACACACACTCACTCACACACACATACACATACTCGCTCACACACACACACACTCACACACACTCACTCACACACACACACACACACTCACACACACACACTCACTCACACACACATACACACGCTCGCCCACTCACACACACACACGCTCTCACTTGCACACACTCATTCTCTCTCATGCACACATACACACACACACTCTCACTCACACACACACTCACTCACACACACATACACACACACAGACTCGCTCACACACACACACTCACTCACGCACACTCATTCTCTCTCACACACACATACACACACACATGCACACACTCGCTCACTCACACACACACTCACTCACACACTCATACACTCTCACTCGCACACACTCATTCTCTCTCACACACACACATGCATACACTCATACACACGCTCACTCTCACACACTCGCTCACATGCACATACATTCACGCACTCTCGCTCGCACACACACTCATTCTCTCACACACATACAACACACACACACTCACTCATACACACACGCTCGCTCACACACACTCACACACACACTCACTCACACACACATACACATGCTCGCCCACTCACACACACTCACACACACACTCTCACTCGCACACACTCATTCTCTCTCACACACACATACACACACACACTCTCACTCACACACACACTCCCTCACACAAACATACACACACTCGCTCACACACACTCACTCACTCACACACCCACTCGCTCGCACACACTCACACACACTCACTCATGCACACTCACTCACTCACATATACACCCTCCCTGTTACACACATGCAAACATATAATTTCTCACTAACACATTCTCACACACAAATATACAGACACTATTCTCTCTCTCCTGTCTCTCTCTCTCTAACATGTCGGTAATGTCAATAGACTGCGATCCCGAGCCAGAGGAAGTGGTGGAGGCTGGTACAATTGCAACATTTAAGAGGCATTTGGATGGGTATATGAATAGGAAGGATTTGGAGGGATATGGGCCGGGTGCTGGCTGGTGGGTCTAGATTGGGTTGGGATATCTGGCCGGCATGGACCGGTTGGACCGAAGGGTCTGTTTCCGTGCTGTACATCTCTATGACTCTGTGCCTCTGTTTCTGAATCCCAGCCGTGAAAACAAAGAGACACAGAAATTGTGCGCAGCTGTAGGCCATTCGGCCCTTTTAGTCCGACCCAGCATTCTATACCCTCATGGCTGACCACCCAACTCTGACCCCTGTTCCTGCTTTCTCCCCCATATCCTTTGATCCCGTTAGCCCGAAGAACAATACTGAACTCCTACTAAACAACTTTCAATGTTTTGGCCTCAACTGCTTTGAAATGGAAGAGATTTCCACAGGCTCGCCATAGTTTGATTAGAGATAGTCAGCATGGCTTTGTGAGGGGCAGGTCATGCCTCACAAACCTTTACTGAATTCTTTGAGGATGTGGCAAAACACATTGATGAGGGTAGAGCAGTGGATGTGGTGTACATGGATTTTAACAAGGCGTTTGATAAGATTCCCCTTAGTAAGCTCATTCAGGAAGTAAGGAGGTCTGGGATACAGGGAAACCTGTCTGTCCGGATACAGAATTGGCTGGCCCATAGGAGACAGAGGGTGGTAGTAGATGGAGGGTATTCAGCTCAGTGACCAGTGGTGTTCCGCAGGGATCTGTTCTGGGTCCTCTGCTCTTTGTGATTTTTATAAATGACTTGGGTGAGGAAGTGGAAGGGTGGGTTAGTAAGTTTGCTGATGACACGAAGGTTGGTGGAGTTGTGGATAGTGTGGAGGGCTGTTGCATGTTGCAACGGGACATTGACAGGATACAGAGCTGGGCTGAGAAGTGGCAGATGGAATTCACCCTGGAAAAGTGTGAAGTAATTCATTTTGGAAGGTCAAATTTGAATGCAGAATACAGGATTAAAGGCTGGATTCTTGGCAGTGTGGAGGAACAGAGGGACATTGGGGTCCAAGTCCACAAATCCTTCAACGTTGCCACCCAAGGATTATTAAATAGGCGTATGGTGTGTTGACTTTCATGAGCGGGGGACTGAGTTTAAGAGCCACAAGGTTATGCTGCAGCTCTATAGAGCCCTGGTTAGACCACACTTGGAATATTGTGTTCAGTTCTGGTTGCCTCATTATGGGAAGGATGTGGGAGCTTTAGACAGGGTGCAGAGAAGATTTACCAGGATGCTGCCTGGATTGGAGGGCATGTCTCATGAAGAAAGGTTGAGGGAGCTTGGGCTTTTCTCATTTGAGCGAAGAAGGGTGAGAGATGACTTGATGGAGATAGACAAGACCTACTGCAGCACTAACTCAGTACTGACCCTCTGACAGTGCAGCACTCCCTCAGTACTGACCCTCTGACAGTGCGGCACTAACTCAGTACTGACCCTCTGACAGTGCGGCACTAACTCAGTACTGACCCTCTGACAGTGCGGCACTCCCTCAGTACTGACCCTCTGACAGTGCGGCACTAACTCAGTACTGACCCTCTGACAGTGCGGCACTAACTCAGTACTGACCCTCTGACAGTGCGGCACTAACTCAGTACTGACCCTCTGACAGTGTGGCACTCCCTCAGTACTGACCCTCTGACAGTGCAGCACTCCCTCAGTACTGACCATCTGACAGTGTGGCACTCCCTCAGTACTGACCCTCTGACAGTGCAGCACTCCCTCAGTACTGACCCTCTGACAGTGCAGCACTCCCTCAGTACTGACCCTCTGACAGTGCGGCACTAACTCAGTACTGACCCTCTGACAGTGTGGCACTCCCTCAGTACTGACCCTCTGACAGTGTGGCACTCCCTCAGTACTGACCCTCTGACAGTGCAGCACTCCCTCAGCACTGACCCTCTGACAGTGCGGCACTCCCTCAGTACTGACCCTCTGACAGTGTGGCACTCCCTCAGTACTGACCCTCTGACAGTGCAGCACTCCCTCAGCACTGACCCTCTGACAGTGCGGCACTCCCTCTGTACTGACCCTCTGACAGTGCAAACTCCCTCAGCACTGACCCTCTGACAGTGCAGCACTCCCTCAGCACTGACCCTCTGACAGTGCACACTCCCTCAGTACTGACCCTCTGACAGTGCACACTCCCTCAGTACTGACCCTCTGACAGTACGGCACTCCCTCAGTACTGACCCTCTGACAGTGCAGCACTCCCTCAGTACTGACCCTCTGACAGTGCCGCACTTCCTCCGTACTGACCCTCCGACAGTGCAGCACTCCCTCAGCACTGACCCTCTGACAGTGCGGCACTAACTCAGTACTGACCCTCTGACAGTGCAGCACTCCCTCAGTACTGACCCTCTGACAGTGCGGCACTAACTCAGTACTGACCCTCTGACAGTGTGGCACTCCCTCAGTACTGACCCTCTGACAGTGCGGCACTAACTCAGTACTGACCCTCTGACAGTGCGGCACTAACTCAGTACTGACCCTCTGACAGTGTGGCACTCCCTCAGTACTGACCCTCTGACAGTGCAGCACTCCCTCAGTACTGACCCTCTGACAGTGCAGCCCTCCCTCAGTACTGACCCTCTGACAGTGCGGCACTAACTCAGTACTGACCCTCTGACAGTGTGGCACTCCCTCAGTACTGACCCTCTGACAGTGCAGCACTCCCTCAGCACTGACCCTCTGACAGTGCACACTCCCTCAGCACTGACCCTCTGACAGTGCAGCACTCCCTCAGCACTGACCCTCTGACAGTGCACACTCCCTCAGTACTGACCCTCTGACAGTACGGCACTCCCTCAGTACTGACCCTCTGACAGTGCAGCACTCCCTCAGTACTGACCCTCTAACAGTGCAGCACTCCCTTTGTACTGACCCTCTGACAGTGCCGCACTCCCTCAGTACTGACCCTCCGACAGTGCAGCACTCCCTCAGCACTGACCCTCTGACAGTGCAGCACTCCCTTACTACTGACCCTCCAACAGTGCGGCACTCCCTCTGTACTGACCCTCCAACTGTGCAGCACTCCCTCAGTACTGACCCTCTGACAGTGTGAGACTCCCTCAGTACTGACTCTCCGACAGTGTGGCACACCCTCAGTACTGACCCTCTGACAGTGTGGCACTCCCTCAGTACTGACCCTCTAACAGTGCAGCACTCCCTCAGTACTGACCCTCTGACAGTGCAGCACTCCCTCAGTACTGACCCTCTGACAGCGCAGCACTCGCTCAGTACTGACCCTCTGACAGTGCGGCACTCCCTCAGTACTGACCCTCTGACAGTGCAGCACTCCCTCAGTACTGACCCTCTGACAGTGCAGCACACCCTCAGTACCGACCCTCTGACAGTGTGGCACTAGCTCAGTACTGACCCTCTGACAGTGTAGCACTCCCTCAGTACTGACCCTCTGACAGTGTGGCACTCCCTCAGTACTGACCCTCTGACAGTGTAGCACTCCCTCAGTACTGACCTTCTGACAGTGCGGCACTCCCTCAGTACTGACCCTCTGACAGTGTAGCACTCCCTCAGTACTGACCCTCTGACAGTGTGGCACTCCCTCAGTACTGACCCTCTGACAGTGCACACTCCCTCAGTACTGACCCTCTGACAGTGTAGCACTCCCTCAGTACTGACCCTCTGACAGTGTGGCACTCCCTCAGTACTGACCCTCTGACAGTGTAGCACTCCCTCAGTACTGACCCTCTGACAGTGCAGCACTCCCTCAGTACTGACCCACAATGTGGTGATTTGGGTAAAACAGAATCTGTGTTGGATTTGGAAGATCCCCTCCGTCCGTCCCCCGGTTGTAACTGAGCCTGGGGTATTGTTTCAGCCCCTGTGGAACGGTTAACTCTAAACTGTTCTTCCTGCAGCGAGGGGAGAGGGAGAGATGGGGAACCTCTCCCTCCATCCCTCCCTCCTGTGTCAGACCAGAGACACTGAAATGGTTAACTTCAGAAAACCGTTGCCCTGAGGGATAGTCCTAGCCAGAGCAGACCAGTCCGAGCAGAGAAGATCCCAGGGCAAATTCCTACCTTGTGTTGGTCAATGCCTTCTCTACAACATTCCCAGTCTGTGGCTGGGAATACAGTGCCAGGATCCTGGGAGAAACAAGAAGTGAAGGAGATGTCCGAGAGGAGGCTCTGAGCTTGCGGCGGAGCAGTCTTGATGGTGTGGTTCTGCCCCTCTCTGTCTGCCCTCCAGCCCCAAGGTGAGCAGACTCTGCCCACAATCACCAATAGTCCGTCTGCTGTCCCCCAGCTCCTTACGATCTGAGTATGTGAGGGAGGGCTGTGTATACAGTCTGCTCCAGAGCTCAGCTCAAACTCCCCTAAGCAGCCCCTTCCTGAGCGATACACTCAGCCTCAGCACGGCCTGTGTTAACCCTTCAACAGCTGCATCGGAGCAACTCAGGGAAAGCACTGATACAAACTCACCCTCACACTTACACACACACACACTTTCACACTCACACACACAATCTCACACTCACACTCTTACACACACACACTCTCACACACACACACTCTCATACTCACACACACACACTCTTACACTCACACAATCTCACACTCACACTCTCACACACACTCTTACACACACACTCACACTCACACACACTCTCTCACACTCACACACACTCACACACACACACACACACACACACACTCTCACACTCTTACACTCACACAAACATTCTCGTACACACACTCACACACACTCTTACACTCACACACACACTCTCACACACACACTCTCACACACACTCTTACACACACACATTCTCACACACTCACACACACTCTTACACTCACACTCACACACACTCTTACACATTCACAGTCTCTACACACACTCTCACACTCACACACACTCTTACACTCACACACACTCTCACACTCACACACACAATCTCACACTCACACTCTTACACACACACTCTCACACACACACACTCTCATACTCACACACACACTCTTACACTCACACAATCTCACACTCACACTCTCACACACACTCTCACACACACTCTTACACACACACTCTCACACTCACACACACTCTCACACACACACACTCTCACACACACACTCTCACACTCACCCACACACTCTTACACTCACACACACATTCTCGTACACACACACACACTCTTACACTCACACACACATTCTCACACTCACACACTCACACTCTCACACACACACTCTCACACACACTCTTACACACACACATTCTCACACACTCACACACACTCTTACACTCACACTCACACACACTCTTACACATTCACACTCTCTACACACACTCTCACACTCACACACACTCTTACACTCACACACACATTCTCACACTCACACACTCTCACACACACTCTCACACACACTCTTACACATACACATTCTCACACACTCACACACACTCTTACACTCACACTCACACACACTCTTACACATTCACACTCTCTACACACACTCTCACACTCACACACACTCTTACACTCACACACACTCTCACACATTCTTACACTCACACATTGTCACACTCACACACTTACACTCACAAATGCATTCTTACATTCATGCACACACATTCTTACACTCACACACACTCTTACACTCACACACACTCACACTCTTACTCACACACTCTCACACATTCTCACACTCACACACTTACACTCTCACACTCACACACACATTCTTACACTCACGCACACATTCTTATACTCATACACACTCTTACACTCACACACACTCTCATACTCACACACTTACACTCACACACACTCATACTCTTACTCACACACTCTCACACATTCTCACACTCACACTTACACTCTCACACTCACACACACATTCTTACACTCACGCACACATTCTTATACTCATACACACTCTTACACTCACACACACACTCTCATACTCACACACTTACACTCACACACACTCTTACACTCACACACACTCTCACATTCACACACACTCTTACACACTCACACTCTCATACTCATACAAACTCTTACACTCACACACACATTCTTACACTCACACATTCTCACACTCACACTCTTATACTCACACACACTTTTACACTCACACACACACTCTCATACTCACACACTCTTACACTCATACACACTCTCACACACACTCTTTACACTCACACACTTTTACACTCACACACACTCTTACACTTACACATACTCTCACACACACTCTTACACACACACTCTCACACACTCTCACACTTACACTCACACTCTCACACTCATACACACTCACTCTCACACACACAGTCACACTCAATCTCTCTCATACTCACACACTCACTCTCACACACTTACACTCACACACACTCTCTCACACTCACAAACACGCATATCCACTCAACACACCCTCCCATGCTCACTCATACACACACACACTCATGCTCAAACACTTTCCCTCACCCACTCAACACACACTCTCTCACTCATACACACATTCACACTTTCTTGCACATCCACTCAACACACACTCTCACACACTCACTTAAACATACATTCTCTCTCCCACAAACCCACATTCTTTCTCACACTCACTCAACACACTCACTCATACACATACACTGTCTCACACCTTAACACTCACTTTCACACACTCACAGACTCACACTGTCTCACACTCACTCACAACTACATACTCTCTCACTCACAGTCACACTCACTCTCTCAGACACTCACCCGCTTTCTCACACTTAATCACACACATACTCACACACTCACACACACTTCCTCTCACACACATACTCACACTATCAATCTCACACACACCCACACTCTCACACACACTCACTCACACATACACTCTCATTTTCTCACACACACTCACTCACACACACACTTGCATAAACACACACAAACTGACACTTACACACACTTGTACACACTCACTCTCTCTCTTCCATGCACTCACACATACTCTCACACACACACTTTCACACACTCACAGGCTCACACACACACTCAACACACCCTTACACGCTCACTCATTCACACACTCTCCCGCATACACTGTCAAACTCTTTCCCTCACCCATTCAACATACTCACACTCTCTCACACACTCACTTAGATACATACACACTCTCTCACACCCACAATCTCGGTCACACCCATTCAACACTCTCACTTACACACATACACAGCCACACACACTCTCTCCCACACACATACACTCACCCACTCACACACACATATATACACACAACACACTCTCCCATACACACACACAACACACTCTCTCACATTTACATACAAATACACTCACTCTCTCTCTCTCACACACACACACACACACATTCAAGTAAGCACACACACTCACGGCTACATGTACATGTGCGATGCTGGCCTAGTGGTATTTTCCTGGTCTGTTAATCCAGAGACTCTGGAAGCCTGGGTTCAGATCCCCCCATGTCAGGTAGTGGGGTTAATCTTGAATTTTGTGCCTAATGATGGCCATGGGACAATAGTTAGTGGAAAAACCCCATCTGGTTCACCAATGTCCTTTTGGGAAAGAGGCCACCATCCTTACCTGGTCAGGCCTACACGTGACTCCAGACCCACAGCATTGTGGGTGACTCTCAACTGGGTAATAAATGCTGCTCCAGCCAGTGATGGCCTCAACAAATGACTGAATTAAAAACAAAATAATCCTCACTGCATCAAGCTCGATACCATCCCTACAAAGGGGGAAAACCCGCTGAGATCATTTTGGATTCGAAAAGCCAGGATTTATTTAACTTAGAAACGTAGTAACTAGGACCAGGAGTGGGCCATTCAGCCCCTCAAGCCTGTCCCTACTATTCAGTGGGATCATGTCTGAGTATTGAACTCAGTCCCCCTTCCTGCTTTTGCCCCCAGACTCTCCGATCCCTTTTAGCCCTAAGATCTAGATCTGATTCCTTCCAGAAAACATTCAATGCTTTGGTTTCAACCACTTCCTGTGTCAGAGAATTCCCCAGGCTCCCTGTTAGAATGTCATCAATTTCTATGATTTTCCACCCTCATTCTTGTAAACTCCAGTGAATAGAGTCCTAACCAATCCAGTCTCTCATCATACGCCAGTCCCCCCAACCCAGGGATCGGTCTGGTAACACTCTGTCCATCGCCAGAACATCCTGCCTCAGGTAAGCAGACCACATGACAACTGCTCCAGAGCTGGAGAGGCTCTCAACCACCCCCCACCTTGGGAGCTCTGTGTATTTATTCCAAGCAGTTGAGTCTGTTTGTGGAGCTGGTGCGAGGGGCTGAGTGGCCTCTTGCCCTTCCTGATTCCAAGAGTTGGGCGAGGGAGGGGTGTGGTGTGGGGAAGACAGCGATTGGATGGCGTGCAGCCTCAGAATGGGAGAGAACGCCTCATTGGCTAAGCAGCTGCTGAATTGGTGAGCTCCATTATGAGAGGGCGTGCTTCTTGGCGAGTTATCTCACCGGAAGAGGAAGACAATAGTTGCCTAGAAGCCATCTCCCTCAGTTTCCACGGAGATCACTCCCACTCCCGTGCTGAGGGAGCCGTGATGCCCTGTCGGAATTTGGTTAGAATGGGAGCAAGGTTCCAGGTGTCGCTCCCAGTTCACCATCTGGGCTGGGCTGGCTGTTCCTCACTTGCCCACCTACATCACATCTATCCCCCAATGATCACCAGCTGCTCCCTAACCTTCCTCCCTTCTCTCGAGGATCCTCATTAGTCGGTGATTTTCTTCATCCTGTGAAGGAACTGAGAGCAGTCCAGCACAGGAACAGGCCCTTCGGCCCACCAAGCCTGTGCCAACATATGCTGTGTTTTCCAAACTGGAAACCTTTTACAATCCATATCCCTCTATTCCTGATGAAGGGCTTTTGCTCGAAACGTTGACTCTCCTGCCCCTGAGATGTTGCCTGACCTGCTGTGCTTTTCCAGCCCCACTCTAATCTTGTCCCTCTATTCCCTACCTATTCATGCATCTCTTAGAATGCCTCTTAAATGAAATTGTATCTGCCCCCAACCCCCTCCCCTGGCAGCACTTACCACCCTCTGTGTGAAAGAGCTGCCTCTCACATCTCCTTCAAATATTCCCCCTTTCACCTTTTACCTCTGCCCCATAGTAACTGTCATTTCTACCCTGGGAGAAAGTGAGGACTGCAGATGCTGGTGGTCAGAGTCAAGTGTGTGGAGCTGTTGTGCTTTTCCAGCACAACCCCTCAATTTTTACCCTGGGGAAAGACTCTGACCATAATATTATAACCTTCTATCAGCTCGACCCTCAGCCTCCAAAGTCCAAGTGAAAACAAACCAAAATGTTTGTCCAAACTCTCCTCATAGCTAATACCCTCCAAACCAGGCAACATCCTGGTCAACGCTTTCTGTACCCTCTCCAAAAACGTCCAAGGGGAGCTGAGGTCCTGGTGGTATTATCAGGGGACTGTTAATCCGGGAATGTTCTGGGGACCTGCCACGGCAGATGGTGGAGCTTGAATTCAATACAAATCAAAATCTGGAAATAAGCATCTAATGGTGACCATGAATCAATAGTTGGGAAAACTCCATCTGGGTCACTAATGTCCTTTAGGGAAGGAAACTGCCATCCTTACCTGGTCTGGCCCACACGTGACTCCAGACCCACAGCATCGTGGTTGACTCTTAACTGCCCTCAGGGCAATTAGGAATGGGCAATAAATACCGGTCTAGCCAGTGATACCCACATCCCATGCTGAATTTATAAAGTATGTCCTTCTGGTGACCAGAACAGTGTACAACAGCTGCACCGTGACTCAGCGCCCTGACCCATGAAGGCAAGCATGTCCCAAGCCTTCTTGACCAGCTTAGTCACTTGTGTTGTCACTTTCAGGGACCTGTGAACCGACACACCCACATCCCTCTGTTTGTTGATGTTTCTAAGGATTACGAAAAAAATCCTCTCTGCTCTAGGATCTTCCTCACTGCTCCAAAACTATTCCTCACTGCTCCAAGATCTTCCTCACTGCTCTGTGATGTTTTGGCTGTTGTCTTCCTGATCCTGGATTTCCACAGAGTTCCCAGAGAGTGTGTGAGGCCTGGAATCCCTCAGATTAACAGAGAGGCTGCATTGGCAGTTCCCCAAGGGCTGAGGTTCAGACTGGTGCTGGTCTGACCTGGGAACAGAGCTTCCTGGGCTGTGACCATCCCTCTGCCTTGTTTTCCAGGCACTGCTAATGACATCAGCACTGAGCAAAGCCAGGAAAGCAGCACTGCAGAATGAAATGGGATAGAGGGAGGCCATTTGTCCCATTGCACTGTGCTGGCTCTCTGATAGCGCTTACCCACAATCCTCTAGTGGCCAAGAACCCTGTACAATCTCCATGGAAACCTGAGTCAGCACTCATCACCGATTCCAGCAGCAAAGATCCAACTTGCCATGTGAATCGAAGAGAAACATCAGGGCCTGCATTTTTCACTATCACATGAAAGAAATCTCTCAGAGAAGTTGTCATTGTTTGGAATGGGGTAAACCAATTCATGTACAGCAACCTCCCGATAAAAACGACAAGATAATCTGGGGGTGTGGTCTAAAAATCAGGGACAGACTGTTCAGGAGTGACGTTAGGAAGCGGCTCAGTGGTTAGCACTACTGCCTCACAGTGCCAGAGACCTGGGTTCGATTCCAGCCTCAGGCAACTGACTGTGTGGAGTTTGCACGTTCTCCCCGTGTCTGTGTAGGTTTCCTCCGGGTGCTCCGGTTTCCTCCCACAATCCAAAGACCTGCAGGTCAGGTGAATTGGCCAGGCTAAATTGCCCGTAGTGTTAGGTGCATTAGTCAGAGGGAAATGGGTCTGGGTGGGTCACTCTTCGAAGAGTCAGTGTGGACTTGTTGGGCCGAAGGGCCTGTTTCCATACTGGAGGGAAGCTAATCTAGTCTCACTTTGACACTCAAAGGGTAGTATAGGAAGTTCAGCCACAGATGAGCCAGGATCTCATTGAGTGGTGGAACAGGCTCACGGGACTGAATGGCCTACCCCCTGTTCCAAGTTTCTCTGTGACGTTGGCTGAGAGGTAATTATTGGGCTGGCCATTGGAGTAACTCAAGGCAGTGCCATGGGATCTTTGACATTCCCCTGAAGCGGGGCCTGTGGCCCTGGTGGAGCTCTGTGCCTGAGCGATGGCACCAGCGACAGCGCTGCCCCCTCCCTGTACTGCCCGGCAGTGTCAGCCTCATGTGGTAGTCCTCCATGTTATTGTCTGTTATTTTCTTCATGACTTTCAGCCCCTTGATGACATCTCCTGTGAATCACCTGCACTCTCAGGGAAGGGCCTATGCCTGAAATCTTGACCCTCCTGCTCCTCGGATGCTGCCTGACCTGCTGTGCTTTTCCAGTGCCACATGTTTCGACTCTGATCTGCAGTCCTCACTTCCTCCTGAACATTCCCAGCTGTCCAGTCCTCCCTCCACCTTCCTCTCGAATCCCTGGGGCCTGGAATCATTCTGATAAACCCCCTCTCTGTGACATTGACCATGGTCACTGTCTATCTACACAAGGATGGACTCACCTCGGGGCTGGAACTATCTGTGCTGGGCTCTCCTTGTGACTGATCAGACCCATTCTTGGCCTGTGGGTACATTGGGTAGCATGTCCTCCAAGGTGAGAGAGTTGGACAGCAGGCGCTGTTTCCTTTTCCTACCCTCCCTCCCTCTGGCACATTGGGAAGCTGTTGTGACTCAAAGAGAGGCCCAGCTCAGTGGCCAATCAGTAGCCATTTTGAATGATTGGTAGCCAGCTCCTTAGAGTCATAGAGAGGTACGGCATGGAAACAGACCCTTCGGCCCAACCTGCCCATGCCGACCAGATATCCTTACCTAATCTAGTCCCATTTGCCAGCACTTGGCCCATATCCCTCTAAACCCTTCCTATTCATATACCCATCCAGATGCCTTTTAAATGCTGTAATTGTACCAGCCTCCACCACTTCCTCTGGGAGCTCATTCCATACACGTACCACCCTCTGTGTGAAAATGTTGCCCCTTGGGTCCCTTTTATATCTTTCCCCTCTCACCCTAAACCTATGCCCTCTAGTTCTGGACTCCCCCACCCCAGAGAAAAGACCTTGTCTATTTATCCTATCCATGCCCCTCATGATTTTATAAACCTCTATAAGGTCACCCCTCAGCCTCCGACGCTCCAGGGAAAACAGCCCCAGCCTGTTCAGCCTCTCCCTGTAGCTCAAATCCTCCAACCCTGGCAACACCCTTGTAAATCTTTTCTGAGCCCTTTCAAGTTTCACAACCTCTTTCCGATAGGAAGGAGACCAGAATTGCACACAATATTCCAAAAGAGCCCTCACCAGCACTGAAGTTAATTCAGCTTCACCTCACCCGGAGACTCTGAGTGTCACTGATGTTTTCTCATGACTGGTCAAGGTGGGAAAGATAGCGCTCATCCATCCAGACCCTGAGCCCATCCAGTCAGAGAGTCATAGAAACCTTTCTTTTACTTTTTTTTGAACAGCACTGCAAAAGGCCCTTCGGCCCATCACATTCACACAAGTCAAAGACAAACAGAGGCTGCATGCTGCGCTAGGTACCCAGGTTCGATTCCAGCCTCGGGTGACTGTCTGTGTGGAGTTTGCACGTTCTCCCCGTGTCCGCGTGGGTTACCTCCGGGTGCTCCGGCTTCCTCCCACAGTCCAAAGATGTGCAGGTTAGGATGGTTTGGCCGTGCTAAATTGCCCGTAGTGTCCAGGGATGTTCAGGCTCAGTGGGTTAGTCATGGGAAATGCAGGGTTACAGGGATAGTGGGGATGGGTCTGGGTAGGACACTGTTCGGAGGGTCAGTATGGACTCGATGGGCCGAATGGCCTGCTTCCACCCTCAGACCCACTCCTATCCCAAACCACTCCGGGGTGTCTTCCTACATTTCTCCACAGCAGCTTCCAATTCTGGATTCTTACTGGCCCACTCCCCACCCCCCCCCGCCACCACCAACTACCCTGGAGACAACGACAGGAGATCGCAAATTTGACACCATCCAGGGAAAAACACCCCTTTTATCTTATTCATTCACAGGATGTGGACATCTCTGGCTAGGCCCAGCATTTATTGCCCATCCCTAATTGCCCAGAGGGTAGTTAAGAGTCAACCACAATGCTGTGGGTCTGGAGTCACGTGTAGGCCAGACCAGGTAAGGATGGCAGCTTCCTTCCCTGAAGGACGTTAGTGACACAAATGGGCTCTTCCTGACAATTTCATGTAACACTAGACCCTTAAATCCAGACTTTTACTGAGATTAAATTCCACCATCTGACATGGGGAGATTTGAATTTAGGTCCCAGTGGATTAACAGTCAAGCCCCCACTTGATTGGCAGTGCATTCAGAAACATCCCCTCCCTCCATCACTGACACCCAGTAACAGCAGGGTGTACCATCTACAAGATGCCCTGCAGAAATTCACCAACAATTTACAGACAGCACCTTCCAAACCCACGACCACTTCCATCCAGAAGGACAAGGGCAGCAGGTACATGGGAACACCATCCCCTGCACGTTCTCCTCCCAGCCACTCACCATCCTGACCTGGAAATATATCGCCGTTCCTTCACTGTCGCTGGGTCAAAATTCTGGGATTCCGTCCCTCAGGGCATTGTGGGAGAACCAACAGCACATGGACTGCAGCGGTTCAAGAAGGCAGCTCACCCCCACCTTCTCAAGGGGCAACTAGGGACGGGCAATAAATGCCAGTGACACACATCCCAGGAGTGAGTAAGTAACCCCTCGGTGGGAGTTAGCTGAGCTGGTGTGGTCCGGACCCATTTGGCAGAATTGAAGGAGCTGGAAATGGGGTGGGATTTTGGGTCCAGTCACCCTGTTGCCATGGCGAGGCAGAGGAAAGGGTTAACCCTGTCCCTCGGAAAGGGCAGGCCGTAATTGTGTTCTCTCTTTTCCTCCTTGGACTGGTGCCAGGCGACAGTGGGAGAAACTAAATCTCCACAATCTGGAAAACATTAAACCCCTCAGTACAACTCTAACAGCTACAGCCTCCCCACAGTCAGGCCAGAGGCTGGGATCGGGGGAGGGGAATTGGGAGGGGAGGGGGGGCGGTGGGAATGGGGTCGGGGTGGGGAGTAAAAACTGGAGGGAGAAATGGAGATGGGGGAGAAACAGGGAGGAAACCTGAGGGAAAAATAGGTTGGGGGGGGGTCGAGAAACGGGGGAGAAACTGGGAACTGGGGGGAAGAAACTGGTGAGGTGAAACACTAGGGGAGAAATGGGGGGAGAAACGTGGGAGAAACTGGGGGAGAATGAAAAACTGGGGGGAGAAACTGGGACAGGAAAATGGGAAAGAAACTGGGAGTAGAAACTGGGGGGAGAAACTGGGGGGGGGGGGTGAGACACTAGGGCAGAAACAGGGGGAGAAACATGGGAGAAACTGGGGGGAATGAAAAACTGGGGGGGAGAAACTGGGGCAGAAACGGGGAGAAGAAACTGGGGGGAGAAACTGGGAGGAGAAACTGGGAGGTAGAAACTGGGGGGAGAAACTTGGGGGGAGAAACTGGGGGGGGTGAGACACTAGGGCAGAAACAGGGTGAGAAACATGGGAGAAACTGGGGGGATGAGAAACTGGGGGGAGAAACTGAGGGGAGAAACTGGGGGAGAAATGGGAGAAACAGGGGGAGAAACTGAGGAGAGAAACTGGGGGGTAGACACTGGAGGTAGAAACTAGGGGAGAAACTGGGGGAGAAATGGGGGGAGAAATGGAGGGAAAAACTGAGGGGAGAAACTGGGGGGTAGAAACTGGGGGTAGAAACTAGGGGAGAAACTGGGGGAGAAATGTGGGGAGAATAGGGGGGCGGAAATGGGGGAGAAACTGGGGGGGAGAAACTGGGAGGAGAAACTGGGAGGAGAAACTGGGGGAGAAACGGAGGGGGACAAACGGGGTGGAAACGGGGGGGAGAAACTGGGGAGAATTGGGGGGAGAATAGGGGGGCGGAAATGGGGGACAAACTGGGGGTGGAAACTGGGAGGAGAAACTGGGGGAGAAATGGGGGAGCGAACCTGAGGGGGAGAAACTTGGAGGGGGGAGAAACTCACACCTCTAGCACTCTCACCCCTCATTCCTCACAACTGAACTCCCTCACCCACCACCCTCTCCCTCCCCACTCCCTCACTCCCAGTTGGCCTGCACTCCTTCCACTGAATTCTCTCCTCTCCATTTCTCTCTTTCTCATTCCTTGTCCTGGTGCTATCTCTCATTCTAATCTCTCTCTCTCTGTCCCTCTATCTTCCAGTGTCCACTTTCTCTTCATGTGTGTATCAATCTCTCTGAGGTAAAAACAATGACTGCAGATGCTGGAAACCAGATTCTGGATCAGTGGCGCTGGAAGAGCACAGCAGTTCAGGCAGCATCCAAGGACAGGCCAAATCGACGTTTCGGGCAAAAGCCCTTCATCAGGAATAAAGGCAGAGAGCCTGAAGCGTGGAGAGATAAGCTAGAGGAGGGTGGGGGTGGGGATAGAGTAGCATAGAGTACAATAGGTGAGTGGGGGAGGGGATGAAGGTGATAGTTCAGGGAGGAGAGGGTGGAGTGGATAGGTGGAAAAGGAGATAGGCAGGTCGGACAAGTCCGGACAAGTCATGGGGTCAGTGCTGAGCTGCAAGTTTGGAACTGGGGTGAGGTGGGGGAAGGGGAAATGAGAAAGCTGTTGAAGTCCACATTGTTGCCCTGGGGTTGAAGTGTTCCGAGGCGGAAGATGAGGCGTTCTTCCTCCAGGCTTCTGGTGGTGAGGGAGCAGCGGTGAAGGAGGCCCAGGACCTCCATGTCCTCGGCAGAGTGGGAGGTGAAGTTGAAATGTTAGGCCACGGGGCGGTGTGGTTGATTGGTGCGGGTGCCCCGGAGATGTTCCCTAAAGCGCTTTGCTAGGAGGCGTCCAGTCTCCCCAATGTAGAGGAGGTAAATTTAAGGTCAGGGTGGAATGTGTTGGTGCTCCCGCGAGGAGGTTGAGCAATTCATCAACTTCACCAACACATTCCACCCTTACCTTAAATTTATCTGGACCATCTCTGACACCTCCCTCCCATTCCTGGACCTCTCCATCTCCATTAATGATGACCGACTTGACACTGACATTTTTTACAAACCCACCGACTCCCACAGCTACCTGGATTACACCTCTTCCCACCCTACCTCTTGCAAAAATGCCATCCCGTATTCCCAATTCCTCTGCCTCCGCCATATCTGCTCCCAGGAGGACCAGTTCCACCACAGAACACACCAGATGGCCTCCTTCTTTAGAGACCGCAATTTCCCTTCCCACGTCGTTAAAGGTGCCCTCCAACCTATCTCGTCCACATCCCGCACCTCCGCCCTCAGACCCCTCCAACTGTAACAAGGACAGAACGCCCCTGTTGCTCACCTTCCACCCTACCAACCTTCGCATAAACCAAATCATCCGCCGACATTTCCGCCACCTCCAAACAGACCCCACCACCAGGGATATATTTCCCTCCCCACCCCTTTCTGCCTTCCGCAAAGACCATTCCCTCCATGACTACCTGGTCAGGTCCACGCCCCCCTACAACCCACCCTCCCATCTTGGCACTTTCCCCTACCACCGCAGGAACTGTAAAAGCTGCGCCCACACCTCCTCCCTCACCTCCATCCAAGGCCCTAAAGGAGCCTTCCACATCCATCAAAGTTTTACCTGCACATCCACTAATATCATTTATTGTATCCGTTGCTCCCGATGCGGTCTCCTCTACATTGGGGAGACTGGGCGCCTCCTAGCAGAGCGCTTTAGGGAACATCTCCGAGACACCCGCACCAATCAACCACACCGCCCTGTAGCCCAACATTTCAACTCCCCCTCCCACTCTGCCGAGGACATGGAGGTCCTGGGCCTCCTTCACCGCCGCTCCCTCACCACCAGAAGCCTGGAGGAAGAACGCCTCATCTTCCGCCTCGGATCACTTCAACCCCAGGGCATCAATGTGGACTTCACCAGTTTCCTCATTTCCCCTTCCCCCACCTCACCCTAGTTCCAAACTTCCAGCTCAGCACTGTCCCCATGACTTGTCCGGACTTGTCCGACCTGCCCTGCTCCTTTTCCACCTATCCACTCCACCCTCTCCTCCCTGACCTATCACCTTCACCCCCTCCCCCACTCACCTATTGTACTCTATGCTACTTTCTCCCCACCCCCACCCTCCTCTAGCTTATCTCTCCACGCTTCAGGCTCTCTGCCTTTATTCCTGATGAAGGGCTTTTGCCCGAAACGTCGATTTGGCCTGTCCTTGGATGCTGCCTGAACTGCCAGCACCACTGATCCAGTATCACTCTCTCTGTCTGTCTATCTCTTTCACTCTCTGTTTGTCTCTCTGTCTGTCTCTCTGTCTGTCTCTCTCTCTGTCTCTCTCTCTCTCTATCTGCCTCCCTCACTGTCTCTCCCCCTCAATGTTATTCCCAATATTTGTCTATCTTGGTCACTCTCGCTCCCTCTCCCTGTCTCTCAATCTCTGTCTCTCTCTCTATCTCTCTCTTTCTTTCTCCCTGTCCCTCTCTGCCTCTCTCTGTGTCTCTCAATGTTATTCCCAATATTTCTCTGTTTGTTACTCTCACTCTCGCTCCCTCACACTTGCTGTCTCCCTATCCTCCCTCAGGCCTCTCTCTCTGATCTCATGCCCCTCTAGGTCATGAGGTATGGTCATGGCTGTCTCTAACCTCCCAGTCTTGGCCAGAGTGGTGAGCTAGCCTCTGCCTCCTCAGGGCGGTGTTGGTTTGAGGTTGCGTGCTGAGGAACAATAGCTCCCTGACCTGCCTCTCCGAATACACGGAGACTGCATTTCCGTTCCATATCCGTGCTGAATGCACAGGAGGCTGAGGGAGCTCCCGAGGGACAGTCCGGCATCTCCCTACAGGAATTCACACTCAATCAGAGGCAGCTCCTCCCAACACACACTTCCCGTCAGTCAGAGACAAGAGGCACCTTATCACCTGTGAAAGGGTTAGTACTCAATGTAGGAGCAGTTTTACTCTGTATCTAACCCGGAACTGTCCCTGTCCTGGGAGTGTTTGATGGGGACAGTGTAGAGAGAGCTTTACTCTGTATCTAACCCCGTGCTGTCCCTGTCCTGGGAGTGTTTGATGGGGACAGTGTAGAGGGAAGCTTTACTCTGTATCTAACCCCGTGCTGTCCCTGTCCTGGGAGTGTTTGATGGGGACAGTGTAGAGGGAAGCTTTACTCTGTATCTAACCCCGTGCTGTCCCTGTCCTGGGAGTGTTTGATGGGGACAGTGTAGAGGGAGCTTTACTCTGTATCTAACCCCGTGCTGTCCCTGTCCTGGGAGTGTTTGATGGGGACAGTGTAGAGAGAGCTTTACTCTGTATCTAACCCCGTGCTGTCCCTGTCCTGGGAGTGTTTGATGGGGACAGTGTAGAGGGAGCTTTACTCTGTATCTAACCCCGTGCTGTCCCTGTCCTGGGAGTGTTTGATGGGGACAGTGTAGAGAGAGCTTTACTCTGTATCTAACCCCGTGCTGTCCCTGTCCTGGGAGTGTTTGATGGGGACAGTGTAGAGAGAGCTTTACTCTGTATCTAACCCCGTGCTGTCCCTGTCCTGGGAGTGTTTGATGGGGACAGTGTAGAGGGAGCTTTACTCTGTATCTAACCCCTGTGCTGTCCCTGTTCTGGGAGTGTTTGATGGGGACAGTGTAGAGGGAGCTTTACTCTGTATCTAACCCCGTGCTGTCCCTGTCCTGGGAGTGTTTGATGGGGACAGTGTAGAGGGAGCTTTACTCTGTATCTAACCCCGTGCTGTCCCTGTCCTGGGAGTGTTTGATGGGGACAGTGTAGAGGGAGCTTTACTCTGTATCTAACCCCGTGCTGTCCCTGTCCTGAGAGAGTTGATGGGGACAGTGTAGAGGAAGCTTTACTCTGTATCTAACCCCGTGCTGTCCCTGTCCTGGGAGTGTTTGATGGGGACAGTGTAGAGGGAGCTTTACTCTGTATCTAACCCCGTGCTGTCCCTGTCCTGGGAGTGTTTGATGGGGACAGTGTAGAGGGAGCTTTACTCTGTATCTAACCCCGTGCTGTCCCTGTCCTGGGAGTGTTTGATGGGGACAGTGTAGAGGGAGCTTTACTCTGTATCTAACCCCGTGCTGTCCCTGTCCTGGGAGTGTTTGATGGGGACAGTGTAGAGGGAGCTTTACTCTGTATCTAACCCCGTGCTGTCCCTGTCCTGAGAGAGTTGATGGGGACAGTGTAGAGGGAGCTTTACTCTGTATCTAACCCCGTGCTGTCCCTGTCCTGGGAGTGTTTGATGGGGACAGTGTAGAGGGAGCTTTACTCTGTATCTAACCTCGTGCTGTCCCTGTCCTGAGAGAGTTGATGGGGACAGTGTAGAGGGAGCTTTACTCTGTATCTAACCCCGTGCTGTCCCTGTCCTGGGAGTGTTTGATGGGGACAGTGTAGAGGGAGCTTTACTCTGTATCTAACCCCGTGCTGTCCCTGTCCTGGGAGTGTTTGATGGGGACAGTGTAGAGGGAGCTTTACTCTGTATCTAACCCCGTGCTGTCCCTGTCCTGGGAGTGTTTGATGGGGACAGTGTAGAGGGAAGCTTTACTCTGTATCTAACCCCGTGCTGTCCCTGTCCTGGGAGTGTTTGATGGGGACAGTGTAGAGGGAGCTTTACTCTGTATCTAACCCCGTGCTGTCCCTGTCCTGAGGGAGTTGATGGGGACAGTGTAGAGGGAGCTTTACTCTGTATCTAACCCCGTGCTGTCCCTGTCCTGGGAGTGTTTGATGGGGACAGTGTAGAGGGAGCTTTACTCTGTATCTAACCTCGTGCTGTCCCTGTCCTGAGAGAGTTGATGGGGACAGTGTAGAGGGAGCTTTACTCTGTATCTAACCCCGTGCTGTCCCTGTCCTGGGAGTGTTTGATGGGGACAGTGTAGAGGGAGCTTTACTCTGTATCTAACCCCGTGCTGTCCCTGTCCTGGGAGTGTTTGATGGGGACAGTGTAGAGGGAGCTTTACTCTGTATCTAACCCCGTGCTGTCCCTGTCCTGGGAGTGTTTGATGGGGACGGTGTAGAGGGAGCTTTACTCTGTATCTAACCCCGTGCTGTCCCTGTCCTGGGAGTGTTTGATGGGGACAGTGTAGAGGGAGCTTTACTCTGTATCTAACCCCGTGCTGTCCCTGTCCTGGGAGTGTTTGATGGGGACAGTGTAGAGGGAGCTTTACTCTGTATCTAACCCCGTGCTGTCCCTGTCCTGGGAGTGTTTGATGGGGACAGTGTAGAGGAAGCTTTACTCTGTATCTAACCCCGTGCTGTCCCTGTGCTGGGAGTGTTTGATGGGGACATTGTAGAGGAAGCTTTACTCTGTATCGAACCCTGTGCTGTCCCTGTCCTGGGAGTGTTTGATGGGGACAGTGTAGAGAGAGCTTTACTCTGTATCTAACCCTGTGCTGTCCCTGTTCTGGGAGTGTTTGATGGGGACAGTGTAGAGGGAGCTTTACTCTGTATCTAACCCTGTGCTGTCCCTGTCCTGGGAGTGTTTGATGGGGACAGTGTAGAGGAAGCTTTACTCTGTATCTAACCCCGTGCTGTCCCTGTCCTGGGAGTGTTTGATGGGGACGGTGTAGAGGGAGCTTTACTCTGTATCTAACCCCGTGCTGTCCCTGTCCTGGGAGTGTTTGATGGGGACGGTGTAGAGGGAGCTTTACTCTGTATCTAACCCCGTGCTGTCCCTGCCCTGGGAGTGTTTGATGGGGACAGTGTAGAGAGAGCTTTACTCTGTATCTAACCCCGTGCTGTCCCTGTCCTGGGAGTGTTTGATGGG
Source organism: Chiloscyllium plagiosum (assembly GCF_037043375.1). Classification (NCBI taxonomy): domain Eukaryota; kingdom Metazoa; phylum Chordata; class Chondrichthyes; order Orectolobiformes; family Hemiscylliidae; genus Chiloscyllium; species Chiloscyllium plagiosum. Next base: position 165,492,577 of record NW_028270139.1, on the reverse strand, counting down.
GACAGTGTAGAGAGAGCTTTATTCTGTATCTCACCCCGTGCTGTCCCTGTCATGGGAGTGTTTGATGGGGACAGTGTAGAGGGATCTTTACTCTGTATCTAACCCCGTGCTGTCCCTGTCCTGGGAGTGTTTGATGGGGACAGTGTAGAGGAAGCTTTACTCTGTATCTCACCCCGTGCTGTCCCTGTCCTGGGAGTGTTTGATGGGGACAGTGTAGAGGGAGCTTTACTCTGTATCTCACCCCGTGCTGTCCCTGTCCTGGGAGTGTTTGATGGGGATAGTGTAGAGGGAGCTACACTAGAGTGTACAGGACATTGGTTAGGCCACTGTTGGAATATTGCGTGCAATTCTGGTCTCCTTCCTATCGGAAAGATGTTGTGAAACTTGAAAGGGTTCAGAAAAGATTTACAAGGATGTTGCCAGGGTTGGAGGATCTGAGCTACACAGATAGGCTGAACAGGCTGGGGCTGTTTTCCCTGGAGGCTGAGGGGTGACCTTATAGAGGTTTACAAAATTATGAGGGGCGTGGATTGGGTAAATAGACAAAGTCTTTTCCCTGGGATTGGGGAGACCAGAACTAGAGGGCATAGGTTTAGGGTGAGAGGGGAAAGATATAAAAGAGACCTAAGGGGCAACTTTTTCACGCAGAGGGTGGTATATGTATGGAATGAGCTGCCAGAAGAAGTGGTGGAGGCTGGTACAATTGCAACATTTAAGAGGCATCTGGATGGGTATATGAATAGGAAGGGTTTGGAGGGATATGGGCCGGGTGCTGGCAGGTGGGACTAGATTAATGGTCGGCATGGATGGGTTGGAGCGAAGGGTCTGTTTCCGTGCTGTACATCTCTATGACCATCCAGGACAAAGTACGGTCCTCGACCAGTGCCCCATCCAGCACTGTCAATATTGGCTCCCTCCACCACCGATGCTCAGAGAAAGAAGACCCACCACAGGAATTCCCCAAAGATCCTCAGACAGCATTTTCCAAACCCTCTACCTTCTCAAAGCTCAACAGGTGACTAATTCTGAGCCAGTCAGCAACGCCCACATCTGGTGAATAGATTTTAAAAATAATCTCAGAACTTCAGGGCATAAGGGCAGCTAAAAAAACCATGCAAGTTATTTTTAACTGACAGTGGGATGCTCAGCCCAGGCTGTCCTTCCTGTTGAAGTCACCAGACCTTCAGATCTCACCAACAATAGCTTGTTATACATAGCAGCTTTATTGGAGTGAAATATCCCAGATTAGCATGAAAGCTAGCAATCTGAATTTCACATGGAGCCATTTATGGCAGCAGTCACTCTGATCAACAAACACTGGGGCAAAGAGGCACAGCTTAAAGAGGGGGGACAGAGAGAGAGTGGGAGAGAGAGAGTGTGCAGGAGAGAGAGAGAGAGAGAGCGATTGTGTGAGAAAGAGAGAGAGAGAGACAGTGAGAGTGTGTGAGAAAGAGAGACAGTGAGAGAGAGAGACAGACACGGCGATTGTGTATGAGAGAGAGAGAGAGAGAGACAGCGATTGTGTGAGAAAGAGAGAGAGAGACAGTGAGAGTGTGTGAGAAAGAGAGACAGTGAGAGAGAGAGACAGACACGGCGATTGTGTATGAGAGAGAGAGAGAGAGAGAGACAGTGAGAGAAAAACAGTGAGAGAGAGAGAAGCTCAGAGAGAGAGTGACACAGACACACCCACACACACACACAGAAACAGAGAGAGAGAGACAGTGAGGGAGAGAGGCAATGTGAGAGAAACTGTGAGAGAGACAGTGAAAGAGAGAGAGATAGTGATTGTGAGTGTGAGAGAGAGAAAAACACAATGAGAGAGAGTGTGTGTGTGTCTGAGTGAGAGAGAGAGAGAAAAACAGTGAGAGAGAGAGAGGCAGTCTGACAGAGAGAGAGAGAGAGACAGTGAGAGAGAGATAGAGAGACAGTAATTGTGTAAGAGAGTGAGAATGAGAGACTGAGAGAGAAAGAAAGAGACAGTGAGAAAGAGGTAGAGAGGGTGAGAGAGAGTGAGGCAGTGAGAAAGAAAGAGAGAGACTGAGTGAGAGAGAGAAAGAGACACAGTAAAGAGAAAGTGGAAAAGAGGGAGAGGGAAAAAGCAAGAGAGAGAGAGAGAGACAGTGAAAGAGAGAGAGACAGTGATTGTGTGTAAGAGAGAGACAGTGAGAGAGAGAAAAACAGTGAGAGAGAGAGAGAAAAACCCAGAGAGAGAGACTGACCCAGAGACAGAGAGAGAGAGAGAGATAGTGATTGTGTGTGAGAGCGACAGTGAATTAGAGAGAGACAGTGAGCGAGAGAGAGAGAGAGTGAGAGAAAGAGAGAGAGAGTGAGAGAGAGAGAGAGACAGTGAGTGAGAGAGAGGCAGTGTGAGTGAGAGAGAGAGAGAGGCAGTGAGAGAGAGAGAGAGACAGTAAGCGAGACAGTGAGAGAGAGAGAGAGACAGTGAGTGAGACAGTGAGCGAGAGAGATACGGTGAGAGAGAGAGAGAGACAGTGAGCGAGACAGTGAGAGAGAGAGAGACAGTGAGTGAGAGAGATACAGAGAGAGAGAGAGGTGGAGAGGATTGGAGTGAGAATTTGAGGCTGAGACTACTTGCAGGCACAATTATCAATTGTGGGCAAACCCCGTGTGCAGAATTGGAGAAGGGCAGGGGTCTTGAAGGGAGCAAGGCTTTAGGGGATTCCAGATGCGGGATTTGAAAGGGAGGATGGGAATTTTCAAGGAACAAAATAATGGTAGACCACTTGGCCTATTGAGTGTCTTTGAGAATGCTATCCAATTGGTCCCACGCCCTGTGAGGAACCTTCCTTTAACCTGTCTGTTGTGAACAAAGCTTTTGACTCTCTGGGATTGTTGTGGATGATCACATCAATATCATGGTCTTGGGAGATCTCAATGAGGTGGCCAGTGACATCTCTCCTCCCATTCTGGCTCTACCTTCAACCATCGCCCCAACCCCTACAACCGGTCTTACCCCCATTATTGTAGCCATCTCATTCCGAACTGTGCATCCTGACTATCCATTGCATCTTGGTCCTAACACTGTGTTAGCGCTAGGGCCCTGGGTAGTGCTATAGAACAGAGAGACTAGGGGTGCAGGTAGATGGTTCTTTGAAGTTTGCGTCACAGGTAGACTGGGTGGTTCAGAAGGCACTCAGCATTTAACTTGACTTTATTGCTCAGCCCTTAGAGTATAGGGGTTGGGATGTCCCGTTGAGATTGTACAGGACATTGGTGAGGCCTGTTCTGGAATACTGTGTCCGGTTCTGGTCGCCCTGTTACAGGAAGGATATTATTAAACTGGAGAGAGTTCAGAAACGTTTTACCAGGATGTGTCCGAGAATGGAGGGTTTGAGAGAGGCTGGATAGAGTCATGTAGTCATAGAAACATACGGCATGGAAACAGACCCTTCGGTCCAACCTGTCCAGGCCGACCAGATATCCCAACCCAATCTAGACCCAGCTGCCAGCACCCGGCCCATATCCCTCCAAACCCTTCCTATTCATATACCCATCCAGATGCCTTTTAAATGTTGCAATTGTACCAGCCTCCACCACATCCTCTTGCAGCTCATTCCATACACGTACCACCCTCTGTGTGGAACTGTTGCCCCTTAGGTCTCTTTTATATCTTTCCCCTCTCACCCTAAACCTCCGCCCTCTAGTTCTGGACTCCCCGACCCCAGGGAAAAGACTTTGCCTATTTACCTATCCATGTCCCTTATAATTTTGTAAACCTCTATAAGGTCACCCCTCAGCCTCTGATGCTCCAGGGAAAACAGCCCCAACCTGTTCAGCCTCTCCCTGTAGCTCAGATCCTCCAACCCTGGCAACATCCTTGTAAGTCTTTACTGAACCCTTTCAAGTTTCACAACATCTTTCCGATAGGAAGGAGACCAGAATTGCACGCAATATTCCAACAGTGGCCTAACCAATGTCCTGTACAGCCGCAACATGACCTCCCAACTCCTGTACTCAATTCTGACCAATAAAGGAAGGCATACCAAACGCCCTTCTTCACTATCCTATCTACCCCCGACTCCACTTTCAAGGACCTATGAACCTGCACTCCAAGGTCTCATTGTTCAGCAACACTCCCTAGGACCTTACCATTAAGTATATAAGTCCTGCTAAGATTTGCTTTCCCAAAATGCAGCACCTCACGTTTATCTGAATTAAACTCCATCTGCCACTTCTCAGCCCATTGGCCTATCTGGTCCAGATCCTGTTGTAATCTGAGGTAACCCTCTTTGCTGTCCACTACACCTCCAATTTTGGTGTCATCTGCAAACTTACTAACTGTACCTCTTATGCTCGCATCCAAATCATTTATGCAAATGACAAAAAGTAGAGGGCTCAGCACCGATCCTTGTGGCACTCCAGACTGGTCACAGGCCTCCAGTCTGAAAAACAACCCTCCACCACCACCCTCTGTCTTCTACCTTTGAGCCAGTTCTGTATCCAAATGGCTAGTTCTTCCTGAATTCCATGAGATCTAACCTTGCTAATCAGTCTCCCATGGGGAACCCTGTCGAACACCTTACTGAAGTCCATATAGATCACATCTACTGCTCTGCCCTCATCAATCTTCTTTGTTACTTCTTCAAAAACCTCAATCAAGTTTGTGAGACATGATTTCCCGCACAAAGCCATGTTGACTATACCTAATCAGTTCTTGCCTTTCCAAATACATGTACCTCCTGCCCCTCAGGATTCCCTCCAACAACTTGCCCACCACTGAGGTCAGGCTCACCGGTCTATAGTTACCTGGCTTGTCCTTACCACCCTTCTTAAACAGTGGCACCACGTTTGCCAACCTCCAGTCTTCCGGAACCTCACCTGTGACTATCGATGATACAAATATCTCAGCAAGAGGCCCAGCAATCACTTCTCTAGCTTCCCACAGAGTTCTCGGGTACACCTGATCAGGTCCTGGGGATTTATCCACCTTTAACTATTTCAAGACATCCAGCACTTCCTCCTCTGTAATCTGGACATTTTGCAAGATGTCACCATCTATTTCCCTGCAGTCTATATCTTCCATATCCTTTTTCACAGTAAATACTGATGCAAAATATTCATTTAGTATCTCCCCCATTTTCTGTGGCTCCACACAAAGGCTTGCCATGCTGATCTTTGAGGGGCCCTATTCTCTCCCTAGTTACCCTTTTGTCCTTAATATATTTGTAAAAACCCTTTGGATTCTCCTTAATTCTATTTGCCAAAGTTATCTCATGTCCCCTTTTTGCCCTCCTGATTTCCCACTTAAGTATACTCCTACTTCCTTTATACAATTTTCAGGATTCACTCCATCTATCCTGCCTATACCTGACGTATGCTTCCTTCTTTTTCTTAACCAAACCCTCAATTTCTTTAGTCATCCAGCATTCCCTATACCTACCAGCCTTCCCTTTCACCCTGACAGGAATATATTTTCTCTGGACTCTCGTTATCTCATTTCTGAAGGCCTCCCATTTTCCAGCCGTCCCTTTACCTGCAAACATCTGCCCCCAATCAGCTTTTGAAAGTTCTTGCCTAATACCGTCAAAATTGGCCTTTCTCCAATTTAGAACTTCAACTTTTAGATCTGGTCTATCCTTTTCCCATCATGATTTTAAAATGAATAGAATTATGGTCGCTGGTCCCAAAGTGCTCCCCCACTGACACCTCAGTCACCTGCCCTACCTTATTTCCCAACAGTAGGTCAGGTTTTGCACATTCTCTAGTAGGTACATCCACAAACTGAATCAGAAAATTGTCTTGTACACACTTAACAAATTCCTCTCCATCTAAGCCTTTAACACTATGGCAGTCCCAGTCGACGTTTGGAAAGTTAAAATCCCCTAACAT
>NW_028270139.1:164298502-164306002 GCF_037043375.1 Chiloscyllium plagiosum | reverse complement strand
TAACTGGCAGGGGAGAGAGAGAGAGAAGTAACTGGCAGGGGAGAGAGAGAGAGAAGTAACTGGCAGGGGAGAGAGAGAGAGAAGTAACTGGCAGGGGAGAGAGAGAGAGAAGTAACTTGCGGGGGGGGGAGAGAGAGAGAGAAGTAACTTGCGGGGGGGGAGAAAGAGAGAGAAGTAACTGGCGGGGGGGAGAGAGAGATAAGTAACTGTCGGGGGGGGGGGAGAGAGAAGTAACTGGCAGGGGAGAGGGAGCGAAGTAACTGGCAGGGGAGAGAGAGAGAGAAGTAACTGGCAGGGGAGAGAGAGAGAGAAGTAACTGGCAGGGGAGAGAGAGAGAAGTAACTGGCAGGGGAGAGAGAGAGAGTGAGAGAGAGAGAGAAGTAACTGGCAGGGGGGGAGAGAGAGAAGTAACTGGCAGGGGGGAGAGAGAGAAGTAACTGGCAGGGGGGAGAGAGAGAAGTAACTGGCAGGGGGGGGAGTGAGAAGTAACTGGCAGGGGGGGAGAGAGAGAAGTAACTGGCAGGGGAAAGGGAGAGAGAGAGAAGTAACTGGCAGGGGAGAGAGAGAGAGAAGTAACTGGCGGGGGGGAGAGAGAGAGAGAAGTAACTGGCAGGGGAGAGAGAGAGAGAGAAGTAACTGGCAGGGGAGAGAGAGAGAGAGAGAGAAAAGTAACTGGCAGGGGAGAGAGAGAGAGAGAGAGAGAAGTAACTGGCAGGGGAGAGAGAGAGAGAAGTAACTGGCAGGGGAGAGAGAAACAGAGAGAGAAGTAACTGGCAGGGGGGGAGAGAGAGAAGTAACTGGCAGGGGAGAGAGAGAGAGAAGTAACTGGCAGGGGAGAGAGAGAGAGAGAAGAAACAGGCAGGGGAGAGAGGGAGGGAGAGAGTAACTGGCGGGAGGGGAGAGAGAGAGAGAAGTAATTGGCGGCGGGGGTGAGAGAGAGAGAAGTAACTGGCGGGAGGGGAGAGAGAGAGAGAGAGAGAAGTAACTGGTGGGGGGAGAGAGAGTGAGAGAGAAGTAACTGGCGGGGGGGTGAGAGAGAGAGAAGTAACTGGCGGGGGGGGTGAGAGAGAGAGAAGTAACTGGCGGGGGGGGAGAGAGAGATAAGTAACTGTCTGGGGGGGAGGAGAGAGAGAGAAGTAACTGGCGGAGGGGGAGAGAGAGATAAGTAACTGTCGGGGGGGGAGAGAGAGAGAAGTAACTGGCGGGGGGGAGAGAGAGAAGTAACTGGCAGGGGAGAGGGAGCGAAGTAACTGGCAGGGGAGAGAGAGAGAAGTAACTGGCAGGGGAGAGAGAGAGAGAGAAGTAACTGGTGGGGGGAGAGAGAGAGAGAGAAGTAACTGGCGGGGGGGGTGAGAGAGAGAGAAGTAACTGGCGGGGGGGGTGAGAGAGAGAGAAGTAACTGGCGGGGGGGGAGAGAGAGATAAGTAACTGTCTGGGGGGGGGGGGAGAGAGAGAGAGAAGTAACTGGCGGAGGGGGAGAGAGAGATAAGTAACTGTCGGGGGGGAGAGAGAGAAGTAACTGGCAGGGGAGAGGGAGCGAAGTAACTGGCAGAGGAGCGAGAGAGAAGTAACTGGCGGGGGGGAGAGAGAGAAGTAACTGGCAGGGGAGAGGGAGCGAAGTAACTGGCAGGGGAGAGAGAGAGAAGTAACTGGCAGGGGAGAGAGAGAGAAGTAACTGGCAGGGGAGAGAGAGAGAGAGAAGTAACTGGCAGGGGAGAGAGAGAGAAGTAACTGGCAGGAGAGAGAGACAGAGAGAGAGAGAGAAGTAACTGGCAGGGGAGAGAGACAGAGAGAGAGAGAGAGAAGTAACTGGCAGGGGGGAGAGAGAGAAGTAACTGGCAGGGGGGGAGAGAGAGAAGTAACTGGCAGGGGGGGAGAGAGAGAAGTAACTGGCAGGGGAGAGGGAGAGAGAGAGAAGTAACTGGCAGGGGAGAGAGAGAGAGAAGTAACTGGCGGGGGGGAGAGAGAGAAGTAACTGGCAGGGGGGGAGAGAGAAGTAACTGGCAGGGGGGGAGAGAGAAGTAACTGGCAGGGGGGGAGAGAGAGAAGTAACTGGCAGGGGGGGAGAGAGAGAAGTAACTGGCAGGGGGGGAGAGAGAGAAGTAACTGGCAGGGGGGGAGAGAGAGAAGTAACTGGCAGGGGAGAGGGAGAGAGAGAGAAGTAACTGGCAGGGGAGAGAGAGAGAGAAGTAACTGGCAGGGGGGAGAGAGAGAGAAGTAACTGGCAGGGGAGAGAGAGAGAGAAGTAACTGGCAGGGGAGAGAGAGAGAGAAGTAACTGGCAGGGGGGAGAGAGAGAGAAGAAACAGGCAGGGGAGAGAGGGAGGGAGAGAGTAACTGGCGGGAGGGGAGAGAGAGAGAGAAGTAATTGGCGGCGGGGGTGAGAGAGAGAGAAGTAACTGGCGGGGGGAGAGAGAGAGAGAGAAGTAACTGGCGGGGGGAGAGAGAGAGAGAGAAGTAACTGGCGGGGGGGGTGAAAGAGAGAGAAGTAACTGGCGGGGGGGGTGAGAGAGAGAGAAGTAACTGGCGGGGGGGGAGAGAGAGATAAGTAACTGTCTGGGGGGGGGGGGAGAGAGAGAGAAGTAACTGCGGGGGGGGAGAGAGAGATAAGTAACTGTCGGGGGAGAGAGAGAGAAGTAACTGGCGGGGGGGAGAGAGAGAAGTAACTGGCAGGGGAGAGGGAGCGAAGTAACTGGCAGGGGAGAGAGAGAGAAGTAACTGGCAGGGGAGAGAGAGAGAAGTAACTGGCAGGGGAGAGAGAGAGAGAGAGAGAAGTAACTGGCAGGAGAGAGAGACAGAGAGAGAGAGAGAAGTAACTGGCAGGGGAGAGAGACAGAGAGAGAGAGAGAGAAGTAACTGGCAGGGGAGAGAGACAGAGAGAGAAGTAACTGGCAGGGGGGGAGAGAGAGAAGTAACTGGCAGGGGAGAGAGAGAGAAGTAACTGGCAGGGGAGAGAGAGAGAGAAGTAACTGGCGGGGGGGAGAGAGCGAAGTAACTGGCAGGGGGGGAGAGAGAAGTAACTGGCAGGGGGGGAGAGAGAGAAGTAACTGGCAGGGGAGAGGGAGAGAGAGAGAAGTAACTGGCAGGGGAGAGAGAGAGAGAAGTAACTGGCAGGGGGGAGAGAGAGAGAAGTAACTGGCAGGGGAGAGAGAGAGAGAAGTAACTGGCAGGGGAGAGAGAGAGAGAGAGAGAAAAGTAACTGGCAGGGGAGAGAGAGAGAGAGAAGTAACTGGCAGGGGAGAGAGAGAGAGAAGTAACTGGCAGGGGAGAGAGAGAGAGAAGTAACTGGCAGGGGAGAGAGAGAGAGAGAAGTAACTGGCAGGGGAGAGAGAGAGAGAAGTAACTGGCAGGGGAGAGAGAGAGAGAAGTAACTGGCAGGGGAGAGAGAGAGAGAAGTAACTGGCAGGGGAGAGAGAGAGAGAAGTAACTGGCAGGGGAGAGAGAGGGAGAAGTAACTGGCGGGGGGGAGAGAGAGAGAGAAGTAACTGGCAGGGGGGAGAGAGAGAGAAGTAACTGGCAGGGGGGAGAGAGAGAGAAGTAACTGGCAGGGGAGAGAGAAGTAACTGGCAGGGGAGAAAGACGTAACTGGCAGGGGAGAGAGAGAGAGAGAGAGAGAGAAGTAACTGGCAGGGGAGAGAGAAACAGAGAGAGAAGTAACTGGCAGGGGAGAGAGAAAAAGAGAGAGTAGTAACTGGCACGGGAGAGAGGGAAAGAGAGAGAGTAGTAACTGACAGGGGAGAGATGGAAAGAGAGAGAAGAAACTGGCAGGAGAGAGAGAGAGAGAGAGAAGAAACTGGCAGGGGAGAGAGGGAGGGAGAGAGTAACTGGCAGGGGAGAGAGAGAGAAGTAACTGGCAGGGGAGAGAGAGATGTAACTGGCGGGGGGAGGGGAAAGAGAGAGAGAAGTAATTGGCGGGGGGGAGAGAGAGAGAAGTAATTGGCGGGGGGGAGAGAGAGAGAAGTAATTGGCGGGGGGGAGAGAGAGAGAAGTAACTGGCAGGGGGGAGAGGGAGAGAGAGAGAGAGAAGTAAATGGTGGGGGGGGGGAGAGAGAGAGAGAGAGAGAGAGGGAAGTAACTGGCGGGGGGGAGAGAGAGATAAGTAACTGGCAGGGGGAGAGAGAGAGAGAGAAGTAACTGGCGGGGGGGGAGAGAGAGAGAGAAGTAACTGGCGGGGGGGGAGAGAGAGAGAGAAGTAACTGGCGGGGGGGGGAGAGAGAGAGAGAAGTAACTGGCGGGGGGGGAGAGAGAGAGAGAGAAGTAACTGGCGGGGTGGAGAGGGAGAGAAGTAACTGGCGGGGGGGGAGAGAGAGAGAGAGAAGTAACTGGCGGGGGGGGGAGAGAGAGAGAGAGAAGTAACTGGCGGGGGGGAGAGAGAGAGAAGTAACTGGCGGGGGGGAGAGAGAGAGAGAGAGAGAGAGAGAAGTAACTGGCGGGGGGGAGAGAGAGAGAGAGAGAGAGAGAGAGAAGTAACTGGCGGGGGGGGGAGAGAGAGAGAGAGAGAAGTAACTGGCGGTGGGGGGGAGAGAGAGAGAGAGAGAGAGAGAAGTAACTGGCGGGGGGGGAGAGAGAGAGAAGTAACTGGCGGGGGGGGAGAGAGAGCGAGAGAGAGAGAGAGAGAGAAGTAACTGGCAGGGGAGAGAGAGAGAAGTAACTGGCAGGGGAGAGAGAGAGAGAGAGAGAGAGAAGTAACTGGCGGGGGGGGGGGAGAGAGAGAGAGAGAAGTAACTGGCGGGGGGAGGAGAGAGAGAGAGAAGTAACCGGCGGGGGAGGAGAGAGAGAGAAGTAACTGGCGGGGGGAGGAGAGAGAGAGAAGTAACTGGCGGGGGGAGGAGAGAGAGAGAAGTAACTGGCGGGGGGGGAGAGAGAGAGAGAGAAGTAACTGGCGGGGGGGAGAGAGAGAGAGAGAGAGAGAGAGAGAGAGAGAGAAATAACTGGCGGGGGGGGAGAGAGAGAGAGAGAGAGAGAGAGAAGTAACTGGCGGGGGGGGGGGGAGAGAGAGAGAGAGAGAGAAGTAACTGGCGGGGGGGGGAGAGAGAGAGAGAGAGAGAGAGAAGTAACTGGCGGGGGGGGGAGAGAGAGAGAGAAGTAACTGGCGGGGGGAGGAGAGAGAGAGAGAGAGAGAGAGAGAAGTAACTGGCGGGGGGGGGGAGAGAGAGAGAGAGAGAGAAGTAACTGGCGGGGGGAGGAGAGAGAGAGAAGTAACTGGCGGGGGGGGAGAGAGAGAGAGAGAGAGAGAGAGAGAGAAGTAACTGGCGGGGGGAGGAGAGAGAGAGAAGTAACTGGCGGGGGGGGAGAGAGAGAGAGAAGTAACTGGTGGGGGAGAGAGAGACAGAGAGAGAAGTAACTGGTGGGGGAGAGAGAGACAGAGAGAGAAGTAACTGGCAGGGGAGAGAGAGACAGAGAGAGAGAGTAGTAACTGGCAGGGGAGAGAGAGAAAGAGAGAGAGAGTAGTAACTGGCAGGGGAGAGAGACAGAGAGAGAGGTAACTGGCAGGGGAGAGAGAGAGAAAGAGGGAGAGTAGTAACTGGCAGGGGAGAGAGAGAAAGTGAGTAGTAACTGGCAGGAGAGAGAGAGAGACAGAGAGATAGAGTAGTAACTGGCAGGGGAGAGAGAGAGAAAGAGAGTAGTAACTGGCAGGAGAGAGAGAGTAAGAGAGAGAGAGAAGTAACTGGCTGGGGAGAGAGAGAAGTAATTGGCAGAGGAGAGAGAGAAAGAGAGAGAGTAGTAACTGGCAGGGGAGAGAGAAAGAAAGAGAGAGCATTAACTGGCAGGGGAGAGAGAGAAAAAGAGAGAGAGAGTATTAACTGGCAGGGGAGAGAGAGAAAGAGAGAGAGAGTAGTAACTGGCAGGGGAGAGAGAAAGAGAGAGAGAAATAACTGGCAGTGGAGAGAGAGAAGTAACTGGCAGGGGAGAGAGAGAAAGAGAGAGAGAGTATTAACTGGCAGGGGAGAGAGAGAAAGAGAGAGAGAAATAACTGGCAGTGGAGAGAAGGAAATAACTGGCAGTGGAGAGAAGGAAATAACTGGCAGGAGAGAGAGAGAAGTAACTGGCAGGAGAGAGAGAGAGAAGTAACTGGCAGGGGAGAGAGAGAAGTAACTGGCAGGGGAGAGAGAGACAGAGAGAGAGAAGTAACTGGCAGGGGAGAGAGAGACAGAGAGAGAGAAGTAACTGGCAGGGGAGAGAGAGACAGAGAGAGAAGTAACTGGCAGGGGAGAGAGAGACAGAGAGAGAAGTAACTGGCAGGGGAGAGAGAGAGAGAGAGAGAGAAGTAACTGGCAGGGGGAGAGAGAGACAGAGAGAGAAGTAACTGGCAGGGGAGTGAGAGAGACAGAGAGATAAGTAACTGGCAGGGGAGAGAGAGACAGAGAGAGAGATGTAACTGGCAGGGGAGAGAGAGACAGAGAGAGAAGTAACTGGCAGGGGAGAGAGAGACAGAGAGAGAAGTAACTGGCAGAGGAGAGAGAGAGAGAAGTAACTGGCAGGGGGAGAGAGAGACAGTGAGAGAAGTAACTGGCAGAGGAGAGAGAGAGAGAGAGAGAAGTAACTGGCAGGGGGAGAGAGAGACAGAGAGAGAAGTAACTGGCAGGGGGAGAGAGAGACAGAGAGAGAAATAACTGGCAGGGGAGAGAGAGACAGAGAGAGAAGTAACTGGCAAGGGAGAGAGAGAAAGAGAGAGAGAGAAGTAACTGGCAAGGGAGAGAGAGAAAGAGAGAGAGAGAAGTAACTGGCAGGGGAGAGAGAGAGAGAGAAGTAACTGGCAGGGGGAGAGAGAGACAGAGAGAAGTAACTGGCAGGAGAGAGAGAGAAAGAGAGAGAGAGAGTAGTAACTGGCAGGGGGGGAGAGAGAGTAGTAACTGGCAGGGGGCGAGAGAAAGAGAGAGAGAGTAGTAACTGGCAGGGGAGAGAGAGAGAGAGAGAGAAGTAACTGGCAGGGGTGAGAGAGAGAGAGAGTAGTGACTGGTAGGGGAGGGAGAGAGAAAGGGAGAGAGAAGAAACAGGCAGGGGAGAGAGGGGGAGAGAGAGAGAGAGAAGTAACTGGCAGGGGAGAGAGAGAGAGTAGTGACTGGTAGGGGAGGGAGAGAGAAAGGGAGAGAGAAGAAACAGGAGGGGGAGAGAGAGAGAGAGAGAGAGAGAGAGAGAGAAGTAACTGGCAGGGGAGAGAGAGAAAAAGAGAGAGAGAGTAGTAACTGGCAGCGTGGAGAGAGAGTAGTAACTGGCAGGGGAGAGAGAGAAAGAGAGAGAGTAGTAACTGGCAGGGGAGAGAGAGAAAGAGAGAGAGAGTAGTAACTGGCAGGGGAGAGAGAGAAAGAGAGAGAGAGAGAGTAGTAACTGGCAGCGGAGAGAGAGAGAAAGAGAAGTAACTGGCGAGGGAGGGAGAAGTCACTGGCAGGGGAGAGAGAGAAGTAACTGGCAGGGGAGAGAGAGAAGTAACTGGCAGGGGAGAGAGAGAAGTAACTGGCAGGGGAGAGAGAGAGAGAGAGAGAGAGAGAAGTAACTGGCG
>NW_028270139.1:164284106-164288002 GCF_037043375.1 Chiloscyllium plagiosum | reverse complement strand
AGGGGAGAGAGAGAGAGAGAAGTAACTGGCAGGGGAGAGAGAGAGAGAGAAGTAACTGGCGGGGGGGAGAGAGAGAGAGAGAGAGAGAGAAGTAACTGGCAGGGGAGAGAGAGAGAGAAGTAACTGGCAGGGGAGAGAGAGGGAGAGAGGTAACTGGCAGGGGGGGAGAGAGAGAGACAGAGAGAGAAGTAACTGGCAGGGGAGAGAGAGAGCAGTAACTGGCAGGGGAGAGAGAGAGAAAGTAACTGGCGGGGGGAGAGAGAGCGAAGTAACTGGCAGGGGGGAGAGAGAAAGAGAGAGAGAGAAGTAACTGGCAGAAGAGAGAGAGAGAAGTAACTGGCGGGGGGAGGAGAGAGAGAAGTAACTGGCAGGGAAGAGAGAGAGAGAAGTAACTGGCGGGGGGGGGGGAGAGAGAGAGAGAGAGAGAGAGAGAAGTAACTGGCGGGGGGAGGAGAGAGAGAGAGAGAGAGAGAAGTAACTGGCAGGGGGGAGAGAGAGAAGTAACTGGCAGAGGGGGAGAGAGAGAGAGAAGTAACTGGCAGGGGGGGAGAGAGAGAAGTAACTGGCAGGCGGAGAGAGAGAGCGAAGTAACTGGCAGGGGGGGAGAGAGAAAGAGAGAGAGAGAAGTAACTGGCAGAAGAGAGAGAGAGAAGTAACTGGCGGGGGGAGGAGAGAGAGAAGTAACTGGCAGGGAAGAGAGAGAGAGAAGTAACTGGCGGGGGGGGGAGAGAGAGAGAGAGAGAGAAGTAACTGGCGGGGGGAGGAGAGAGAGAGAGAGAGAGAGAAGTAACTGGCAGGGGGGAGAGAGAGAAGTAACTGGCAGAGGGGGAGAGAGAGAAGTAACTGGCAGGGGGGGAGAGAGAGAAGTAACTGGCAGGCGGAGAGAGAGAGAGAAGTAACTGGCAGGGGGGGAGAGAGAGAAGTAACTGGCAGGGGGGGGAGAGAGAGAAGTAACTGGCAGGGGGGAGAGAGAGAAGTAACTGGCAGGGAGAAGGGAGAGAGAGAAGTAACTGGCAGGGGAGAGGGGGAGAGAGAGAAGTAACTGGCAGGGGAGAGAGAGAGAAGTAACTGGCAGGGGAGAGAGAGAGAAGTAACTGGCAGGGGAGAGAGAGAGAGAAGTAACTGGCAGGGGAGAGAGAGAGAGAAGTAACTGGCAGGGGAGAGAGAGAGAAGTAACTGGCAGGGGAGAGAGAGAGAGAAGTAACTGGCAGGGGAGAGAGAGAGAAGTAACTGGCAGGGGAGAGAGAGAGAAGTAACTGGCAGGGGAGAGAGAGAGAGAAGTAACTGGCAGGGGAGAGAGAGAAAGAGAGAGAGAAGTAACTGGCAGGGGAGAGAGAGAAGTAACTGGCAGGGGAGAGAGAGAGAGAGAGAGAGAGAGAAGTAACTGGCAGGGGAGAGAGAGAGAGAGAAGTAACTGGCAGGGGAGAGAGAGAGAAGTAACTGGCAGGGGAGAGAGAGAGAAGTAACTGGCGGGGGGGAGAGAGAGAGAAGTAACTGGCGGGGGGGAGAGAGAGAGAGAAGTAACTGGCGGGGGGGAGAGAGAGAGAGAAGTAACTGGCGGGGGGGGGAGAGAGAGAGAGAGAAGTAACTGGCGGGGGGGAGAGAGAGAGAAGTAACTGGCGGGGGGGAGAGAGAGAGAGAAGTAACTGGCGGGGGGGAGAGAGAGAGAGAAGTAACTGGCGGGGGGGGGAGAGAGAGAGAGAGAAGTAACTGGCGGGGGGGGGAGAGAGAGAGAGAGAAGTAACTGGCGGGGGGGGGGAGAGAGAGTAGTAACTGGCGGGGGGGAGAGAGAGAGAAGTAACTGGCGGGGGGGGGAGAGAGAGAGAAGTAACTGGCAGGGGAGAGAGAGAGAGAGAAGTAACTGGCGGGGGGGAGAGAGAGAGAAGTAACTGGCAGGGGGGAGAGAGAGAGAGAGAGAGAAGTAACTGGCAGGGGGGAGAGAGAGAGAGGGAGAAGTAACTGGCGGGGGGGTGAGAGAGAGAGAGAGAGAGGGAGAAGTAACTGGCGGGGGGGGAGAGAGAGAGAGAGAGAGGGAGAAGTAACTGGCAGGGGGGAGAGAGAGAGAGAGAGAGGGAGAAGTAACTGGCGGGGGGGTGAGAGAGAGAGAGAGAGAGGGAGAAGTAACTGGCAGGGGGGAGAGAGAGAGAGAGAGAGAGAGAGAAGTATCTGGCGGGGGGGGAGAGAGAGAGAGAGAGAGGGAGAAGTAACTGGCGGGGGGGTGAGAGAGAGAGAAGTAACTGGTGGCGGGGGGAGAGAGTGAGAGAAGTAACTGGCGGGGGGGGAGAGAGAGAGAAGTAACTGGCAGGGGGGAGAGAGAGAGAGAGAAGTAACTGGCAGGGGGGAGAGAGAGAGAGAGAGAGAGAGAGAGAGAGAGAGAGAGAGAGAGAGAGAGAGAAGTAACTGGCGGGGGGGGGAAGAGAGAGAGAAGTAACTGGCGGGGGGGAGAGAGAGAAGTAACTGGCGGGGGGGGAGAGAGAGAGGAGTAACTGGCGGGGGGGGGAGAGAGAGAGAGAGAGAGAAGTAACTGGCGGGGGGGGAAGAGAGAGAGAGAGAGAGAGAAGTAACTGGCGGGGGGGGAAGAGAGAGGGAGAGAGAGAGAAGTAACTGGCGGGGGGGGAAGAGAGAGGGAGAGAGAGAGAAGTAACTGGCGGGGGGGGAAGAGAGAGAGAGAGAAGTAACTGGCGGGGGGGGAAGAGAGAGAGAGAGAGAGAGAGAAGTAACTGGCGGGGGGGAGAGAGAGAGAGAGAGAGAGAGAAGTAACTGGCGGGGGGGGGTGAGAGAGAGAGAAGTAACTGGCGGGGGGGTGAGAGAGAGAGAAGTAACTGGCGGGGGGGGGAGAGAGAGAGAAGTAACTGGCAGGGGAGAGAGAGAGAGAGAGAGAAGTAACTGGCGGGGGGGGGAGAGAGAGAGAAGTAACTGGCGGGGGGGGAGAGAGAGAGAGAGAGAGAGAAGTAACTGGTGGCGGGGGGAGAGATAGAGAGAGAAGTAACTGGCGGGGGGGGAGAGAGAGAGAGAGAGAGAAGTAACTGGTGGGGGGGGAGAGAGAGAGAGAAGTAACTGGCAGGGGAGAGAGAGAGAGAGAGAGAGAAGTAACTGGCGGGGGGGGGGGAGAGAGAGAGAAGTAACTGGCGGGGGAGAGAGAGAGAGAGAGAAGTAACTGGCGGGGGGGGGAAGAGAGAGAGAGAAGTAACTGGCGGGAGGGGAGAGAGAGAGAAGTAACTGGCACGGGAGAGAGAGAGAGAGAAGTAACTGGCAGGGGAGAGAGAGAGAGAGAAGTAACTGGCAGGGGAGAGAGAGAAGTAACTGGCAGGGGAGAGAGAGAGAGAGAAGTAACTGGCAGGGGAGAGAGAGAGAGAAGTAACTGGCAGGGGAGAGAGAGAGAGAGAGAGAAGTAACTGGCGGGGGGGAGTGAGAGAGAGACAGAAGTAACTGGCAGGGGAGAGAGAGAGAGACAGAAGTAACTGGCAGGGGAGAGAGTGAGAGAGAAGTAACTGGCAGGGGAGAGAGAGAAGTAACTGGCAGGGGAGAGAGAGAAGTAACTGGCAGGGGAGAGAGAGAAGTAACTGGCAGGGGAGAGAGAGAGAAGTAACTGGCAGGGGAGAGAGAGAGAGAGATGTAACTGGCAGGGGAGGGAGAGAGAGAGAGAGAGAGAGAAGTAACTGGCAGGGGAGAGAGAGAGAGAGAAGTAACTGGCAGGGGAGAGAGAGAGAAGTAACTGGCAGGGGAGAGAAAGAGAAGTAACTGGCAGGGGAGAGAGAGAGAGAGATGTAACTGGCAGGGGAGGGAGAGAGAGAGAGAGAGAGAGAAGTAACTGGCAGGGGAGAGAGAGAGAGAGAAGTAACTGGCAGGGGAGAGAGAGAGAAGTAACTGGCAGGGGAGAGAAAGAGAAGTAACTG
>NW_028270139.1:164244106-164274106 GCF_037043375.1 Chiloscyllium plagiosum | reverse complement strand
GAGAGAAGTAACTGGCGGGGGGGAGAGAGAGAGAGAGAGAGAGAGAGAGAGAGAGAAGTAACTGGCAGGGGAGAGAGAGAGAGAAGTAACTGGCGGGAGGGGGAGAGAGAGAGAGAGAGAAGTACCTGGCGGGGGGGGAGAGAGAGAGTGAGAGAAGTAACTGGCGGGGGGGCGAGAGAGAGAGAGAAGTAACTGGCGGGGGGGGAGAGAGAGAGAGAAGTAACTGGCGGTCGGGGGGGAAAGAGAGAGAGAGAAGTAACTGGCGGGAGGGGAGAGAGAGAGACGTAACTGGCGGGGGGGGGGAGAGAGAGAGAGAGAGAGAGAAGTAACTGGCAGGGGAGAGAGAGAGAAGTAACTGGCAGGTGAGAGAGAGAGAGAGGTAACTGGCAGAGGGGGAGAGAGAGAAGTAACTGGCAGGGGGGGAGAGAGAGAAGTAACTGGCAGGGGAGAGGGGGAGAGAGAGAAGTAACTGGCAGGGGAGAGAGAGAGAGAGAGAGAGAAGTAACTGGCAGGGGAGAGAGAGAGAGAAGTAACTGGCAGGGGAGAGAGAGAGAGAAGTAACTGGCAGGGGAGAGAGAGAGAGAAGTAACTGGCAGGGGAGAGAGAGAGAGAAGTAACTGGCAGGGAAGAGAGAGAGAGAAGTAACTGGCGGGGGGGGGAGAGAGAGAGAGAGAGAGAGAAGTAACTGGCGGGGGGTGGAGAGAGAGAGAGAGAGAGAGAGAAGTAACTGGCAGGGGGGAGAGAGAAGTAACTGGCAGAGGGGGAGAGAGAGAAGTAACTGGCAGGGGGAGAGAGAGAGAAGTAACTGGCAGGCGGGGAGAGAGAGAGAAGTAACTGGCAGGGGCAGAGAGAGAGAAGTAACTGGCAGGGGGGGAGAGAGAGAAGTAACTGGCAGGGGAAAGGGAGAGAGAGAATTAACTGGCAGGGGAGAGGGGGAGAGAGAGAAGTAACTGGCAGGGGAGAGAGAGAGAGAGAGAGAGAGAAGTAACTGGCAGGGGAGAGAGAGAGAAGTAACTGGCAGGGGAGAGAGAGAGAAGTAACTGGCAGGGGAGAGAGAGAGAGAAGTAACTGGCAGGGGAGAGAGAGAAAGAGAGAGAGAAGTAACTGGCAGGGGAGAGAGAGAGAGAGAAGTAACTGGCAGGGGAGAGAGAGAGAGAAGTAACTGGCAGGGGAGAGAGAGAGAGAGAGAGAGAGAGAAGTAACTGGCAGGGGAGAGAGAGAGAGAGAGAGAGAGAGAGAAGTAACTGGCGGGGGGGAGAGAGAGAGAGAGAGAGAGAGAGAGAGAGAAGTAACTGGCAGGGGAGAGAGAGAGAGAAGTAACTGGCAGGGGAGAGAGAGGGAGAGAGGTAACTGGCAGGGGGGGAGAGAGAGAGACAGAGAGAGAAGTAACTGGCAGGGGCGAGAGAGAGCAGTAACTGGCAGGGGAGAGAGAGAGAAAGTAACTGGCAGGGGGGGAGAGAGAGCGAAGTAACTGGCAGGGGGGGAGAGAGAAAGAGAGAGAGACAAGTAACTGGCAGAAGAGAGAGAGAGAAGTAACTGGCAGGAGAGAGAGAGAGAGAAGTAAATGGGGGGGAGAGAGAGAGAGAGAAGTAACTGGCGGGGGGGAGAGAGAGAGAGAGAGAGAGAGAGAAGTAACTGGCGGGGGGGAGAGAGAGAGAGAGAGAAGTAACTGGCGGGGGGGAGAGAGAGAGAAGTAACTGGCAGGGGGGAGAGGGAGGGAGGGAGAGAGAGAGTGAGTAGTAAATGGCGGGGGGGGGGAGAGAGAGATAAGTAACTGGCGGGGGGCGAGAGAGAGAGAAGTAACTGGCGGGGGGGAGAGAGAGAGAAGTAACTGGCAGGGGAGAGAGAGAGAGAGAGAGAGATAGAGAGAGAGAAGTAACTGGCAGGGGGGAGAGAGAGAGAGAAGTAACTGGCGGGGGGGGGAGAGAGAGAGAGAGAAGTAACTGGCGGGGGGGGAGAGAGAGAGAGAGAGAAGTAACTGGTGGAGGGGGGGGAGAGAGAGAGAGAGAGAAGTAACTGGCGGGGGGGGAGAGAGAGAGAGAGAGAGAAGTAACTGGCAGGGGAGAGAGAGAAAGAGAGAGAGAGTAGTAACTGGCAGGGGAGAGAGAGAGACAGAGAGAGTAGTAACTGGCAGGGGAGAGAGAGAAAGAGAGAGAGAAGTAACTGGCAGGGGAGAGAGAGAGAGTAGTAACTGGCAGGAGAGAGAGAGTAAGAGAGAGAGAGTATTAACTGGCAGGGGAGAGAGAGAAGTAACTGGCAGGGGAGAGAGAGAAGTAACTGGCAGGGGAGAGAGAGAAGTAACTGGCAGGGGAGAGAGAGAAGTAACTGGCAGGGGAGAGAGAGAAGTAACTGGCAGGGGAGACAGAGAAAGAGAGAGAGAGTAGTAACTGGCAGGGCAGAGAGAGAAAGAGAGAGAAGTAACTGGCAGGGGAGAGAGAGAGAAAGAGGGAGAGTAGTAACTGGCAGGGGAGAGAGAGAAAGAGAGAGAGAAGTAACTGGCAGGGGAGAGAGAGAGAGAAAGAGAGAGAGAAGTAACTGGCAGGGGAGAGAGAGTAAGAGGGAGAGAAGTAACTGGCAGGGGAGAGAGAGAGAGAGAGAAGTAACTGGCAGGGGAGAGAGAGAAAGAGAGAGAGAAGTAACTGGCAGGGGAGAGAGAGAGAGAAAGAGAGAGAGAAGTAACTGGCAGGGGAGAGAGAGTAAGAGGGAGAGAAGTAACTGGCAGGGGAGAGAGAGAGAGAGAGAAGTAACTGGCAGGGGGGAGAGAGAGAGAGAGAGAGAGAAGTAACTGGCAGGGGGGGTGAGAGAGAGAGAGAAGTAACTGGCAGGGGAGAGAAAGAGAGAGAAGTAACTGGCAGGGGGGGGGGTGAGAGGGAGAGAAGTAACTGGCGGGGGGGGAGAGAGAGAGAGAGAGAAGTAACTGGCAGGGGAGAGAGAGAGAAAGAGGGAGAGTAGTAACTGGCAGGGGAGAGAGAGAAAGAGAGAGAGTAGTAACTGGCAGGGGAGAGAGTGAAAGAGAGAGAGAAGTAACTGGCAGGGGAGAGAGAGAAAGAGAGAGAGAAGTAACTGGCAGGGTAGAGAGAGAAAGAGAGAGAGAGTAGTAACTGGCAGGGGAGAGAGAGACAGAGAGAGAAGTAACTGGCAGGGGAGAGAGAGAGAAAGAGGGAGAGTAGTAACTGGCAGGGGAGAGAGAGAAAGAGAGAGAGTAGTAACTGGCAGGGGAGAGAGTGAAAGAGAGAGAGAAGTAACTGGCAGGGGAGAGAGAGAAAGAGAGAGAGAAGTAACTGGCAGGGGAGAGAGAGAGAGAGAAAGAGAGAGAGAAGTAACTGGCAGGGGAGAGAGAGTAAGAGGGAGAGAAGTAACTGGCAGGGGAGAGAAAGAGAGAGAAGTAACTGGCAGGGGGGGGTGAGAGGGAGAGAAGTAACTGGCGGGGGGGGAGAGAGAGAGAGAGAAGTAACTGGCAGGGGAGAGAGAGAGAGAGAGAAGTAACTGGCAGGGTAGAGAGAGAAAGAGAGAGAGAGAGTAGTAACTGGCAGGGGAGAGAGAGACAGAGAGAAGTAACTGGCAGGGGAGAGAGAGAGAAAGAGGGAGAGTAGTAACTGGCAGGGGAGAGAGAGAAAGAGAGAGAGTAGTAACTGGCAAGGGAGAGAGAGAAAGAGAGAGAGAAGTAACTGGCAGGGGAGAGAGAGAAAGAGAGAGAGAAGTAACTGGCAGGGGAGAGAGAGTAAGAGGGAGAGAAGTAACTGGCAGGGGAGAGAGAGAGAGAGAGAGTGAGAGAAGTAACTGGCGGGGGGGGAGAGAGAGAGAGAGAGAGAGAAGTAACTGGCAGGGGAGAGAGAGAGAGAAGTAACTGGCAGGGGAGAGAGAGAGAGAAGTAACTGGCAGGGGAGAGAGAGAGAGAAGTAACTGGCGGGGTGGGAGAGAGAGAGAGAGAAGTAACTGGCAGGGGAGAGAGAGAGAAGTAACTGGCGGGGGGGGGAGAGGGAGAGAAGTAACTGGCGGGGGGGGGAGAGAGAGAGAGAGAAGTAACTGGCAGGGGAGAGAGCGAGAGAGAGAAGTAACTGGCAGGGGAGAGAGAGAGAGAGAGAGAGAGAGAGAAGTAACTGGCGGGAGGAGGAGAGAGAGAGAGAGAGAGAAGTAACTGGCAGGCGGGGAGAGAGAGAGAAGTAACTGGCAGGGGAGAGGGGGAGAGAGAGAAGTAACTGGCAGGGGAGAGAGAGAGAGAGAGAAGTAACTGGCAGGGGAGAGAGAGAGAAGTAACTGGCAGGGGAGAGGGGGAGAAAGAGAAGTAACTGGCAGGGGAGAGAGAGAGAGAGAGAGAGAGAAGTAACTGGCAGGGGAGAGAGAGAGAAGTAACTGGCAGGGAAGAGAGAGAGAGAAGTAACTGGCAGGGGAGAGAGAGAAAGAGAGAGAGAGTAGTAACTGGCAGGGGAGAGAGGGAAAGAGAGAGAGTAGGAACTGGCAGGGGAGAGAGGGAAAGAGAGAGAAGTAACTGGCAGGGGAGAGAGAGAGAGAGAGAGAGAGAGTAGTGAATGGCAGGGGAGGGAGAGAAAAAGAGAGAGAGAGTAGTAACTGGCAGGGGAGAGAGAGAAAGAGAGGGAGAGTAGTAACTGGCAGGGGAGAGAGAGAGAAGTAACTGGCAGGGGAGAGAGAGTAAGAGGGAGAGAAGTAACTGGCAGGGGAGAGAAAGAGAGAGAAGTAACTGGCAGGGGGGGGTGAGAGGGAGAGAAGTAACTGGCGGGGGGGAGAGAGAGAGAGAGAAGTAACTGGCAGGGGAGAGAGAGAGAAAGAGGGAGAGTAGAAACTGGCAGGGGAGAGAGAGAAAGAGAGAGAGTAGTAACTGGCAGGGGAGAGAGAGAAAGAGAGAGAGAAGTAACTGGCAGGGGAGAGAGAGAGAGAGAAGTAACTGGCGGGGGGGAGAGAGAGAGAGAGAGAGAGAGAGAGAGAGAGGTAACTGGCAGAGGGGGAGAGAGAGAAGTAACTGGCAGGGGGGGAGAGAGAGAAGTAACTGGCAGGGGAGAGGGGGAGAGAGAGAAGTAACTGGCAGGGGAGAGAGAGAGAGAGAGAGAGAGAGAGAGAGAGAAGTAACTGGCAGGGGAGAGAGAGAGAGAAGTAACTGGCAGGGGAGAGAGAGAGAGAAGTAACTGGCAGGGAAGAGAGAGAGAGAAGTAACTGGCGGGGGGGGGGAGAGAGAGAGAAGTAACTGGCGGGGGGGGGGAGAGAGAGAGAAGTAACTGGCGGGGGGGGGGAGAGAGAGAGAGAGAGAGAGAAGTAACTGGCGGGGGGTGGAGAGAGAGAGAGAGAGAGAGAGAAGTAACTGGCAGGGGGGAGAGAGAAGTAACTGGCAGAGGGGGAGAGAGAGAAGTAACTGGCAGAGGGGGAGAGAGAGAAGTAACTGGCAGGGGGGGAGAGAGAGAAGTAACTGGCAGGCGGGGAGAGAGAGAGAAGTAACTGGCAGGGGCAGAGAGAGAGAAGTAACTGGCAGGGGGGGAGAGAGAGAAGTAACTGGCAGGGGAAAGGGAGAGAGAGAATTAACTGGCAGGGGAGAGGGGGAGAGAGAGAAGTAACTGGCAGGGGAGAGAGAGAGAGAGAGAGAGAGAGAGAAGTAACTGGCAGGGGAGAGAGAGAGAAGTAACTGGCAGGGGAGAGACAGAGAGAAGTAACTGGCAGGGGAGAGAGAGAGAGAAGTAACTGGCAGGGGAGAGAGAGAAAGAGAGAGAGAAGTAACTGGCAGGGGAGAGAGAGAGAGAGAAGTAACTGGCAGGGGAGAGAGAGAGAAGTAACTGGCAGGGGAGAGAGAGAGAGAGAGAGAGAGAGAAGTAACTGGCAGGGGAGAGAGAGAGAGAGAGAGAGAGAGAGAGAAGTAACTGGCGGGGGGGAGAGAGAGAGAGAGAGAGAGAGAGAGAAGTAACTGGCAGGGGAGAGAGAGAGAGAAGTAACTGGCAGGGGAGAGAGAGGGAGAGAGGTAACTGGCAGGGGGGGAGAGAGAGAGACAGAGAGAGAAGTAACTGGCAGGGGCGAGAGAGAGCAGTAACTGGCAGGGGAGAGAGAGAGAAAGTAACTGGCAGGGGGGGAGAGAGAGCGAAGTAACTGGCAGGGGGGGAGAGAGAAAGAGAGAGAGACAAGTAACTGGCAGAAGAGAGAGAGACAAGTAACTGGCAGAAGAGAGAGAGAGAAGTAACTGGCAGGAGAGAGAGAGAGAGAAGTAAATGGGGGGGAGAGAGAGAGAGAGAAGTAACTGGCGGGGGGGAGAGAGAGAGAGAGAGAGAGAAGTAACTGGCGGGGGGGAGAGAGAGAGAGAGAGAAGTAACTGGCGGGGGGGAGAGAGAGAGAAGTAACTGGCAGGGGGGAGAGGGAGGGAGGGAGGGAGAGAGAGAGAGAGTAGTAAATGGCGGGGGGGGGGAGAGAGAGATAAGTAACTGGCGGGGGGCGAGAGAGAGAGAAGTAACTGGCGGGGGGGAGAGAGAGAGAAGTAACTGGCAGGGGAGAGAGAGAGAGAGAGAGAGAGAGTAGTAAATGGCGGGGGGGGGGAGAGAGAGATAAGTAACTGGCGGGGGGCGAGAGAGAGAGAAGTAACTGGCGGGGGGGAGAGAGAGAGAAGTAACTGGCAGGGGAGAGAGAGAGAGAGAGAGAGAGAGATAGAGAGAGAGAAGTAACTGGCAGGGGGGAGAGAGAGAGAGAAGTAACTGGCGGGGGGGGGGAGAGAGAGAGAGAGAAGTAACTGGCGGGGGGGGAGAGAGAGAGAGAGAGAAGTAACTGGTGGAGGGGGGGGAGAGAGAGAGAGAGAGAGAAGTAACTGGCGGGGGGGGAGAGAGAGAGAGAGAGAGAGAAGTAACTGGCAGGGGAGAGAGAGAAAGAGAGAGAGAGTAGTAACTGGCAGGGGAGAGAGAGAGACAGAGAGAGTAGTAACTGGCAGGGGAGAGAGAGAAAGAGAGAGAGAAGTAACTGGCAGGGGAGAGAGAGAGAGTAGTAACTGGCAGGAGAGAGAGAGTAAGAGAGAGAGAGTATTAACTGGCAGGGGAGAGAGAGAAGTAACTGGCAGGGGAGAGAGAGAAGTAACTGGCAGGGGAGAGAGAGAAGTAACTGGCAGGGGAGAGAGAGAAGTAACTGGCAGGGGAGACAGAGAAAGAGAGAGAGAGTAGTAACTGGCAGGGTAGAGAGAGAAAGAGAGAGAAGTAACTGGCAGGGGAGAGAGAGAGAAAGAGGGAGAGTAGTAACTGGCAGGGGAGAGAGAGAAAGAGAGAGAGAAGTAACTGGCAGGGGAGAGAGAGAGAGAAAGAGAGAGAGAAGTAACTGGCAGGGGAGAGAGAGTAAGAGGGAGAGAAGTAACTGGCAGGGGAGAGAGAGAGAGAGAGAAGTAACTGGCAGGGGAGAGAGAGAAAGAGAGAGAGAAGTAACTGGCAGGGGAGAGAGAGAGAGAAAGAGAGAGAGAAGTAACTGGCAGGGGAGAGAGAGTAAGAGGGAGAGAAGTAACTGGCAGGGGAGAGAGAGAGAGAGAGAAGTAACTGGCAGGGGGGGAGAGAGAGAGAGAGAGAGAAGTAACTGGCAGGGGGGGTGAGAGAGAGAGAGAAGTAACTGGCAGGGGAGAGAAAGAGAGAGAAGTAACTGGCGGGGGGGGGGTGAGAGGGAGAGAAGTAACTGGCGGGGGGGGAGAGAGAGAGAGAGAGAAGTAACTGGCAGGGGAGAGAGAGAGAGAGAGAGAAGTAACTGGCAGGGTAGAGAGAGAAAGAGAGAGAGAGTAGTAACTGGCAGGGGAGAGAGAGAGAAAGAGGGAGAGTAGTAACTGGCAGGGGAGAGAGAGAAAGAGAGAGAGTAGTAACTGGCAGGGGAGAGAGTGAAAGAGAGAGAGAAGTAACTGGCAGGGGAGAGAGAGAAAGAGAGAGAGAAGTAACTGGCAGGGGAGAGAGAGAGAAAGAGAGAGAGAAGTAACTGGCAGGGGAGAGAGAGTAAGAGGGAGAGAAGTAACTGGCAGGGGAGAGAAAGAGAGAGAAGTAACTGGCAGGGGGGGGGTGAGAGGGAGAGAAGTAACTGGCGGGGGGGGAGAGAGAGAGAGAGAAGTAACTGGCAGGGGAGAGAGAGAGAGAGAGAAGTAACTGGCAGGGTAGAGAGAGAAAGAGAGAGAGAGAGTAGTAACTGGCAGGGGAGAGAGAGACAGAGAGAAGTAACTGGCAGGGGAGAGAGAGAGAAAGAGGGAGAGTAGTAACTGGCAGGGGAGAGAGAGAAAGAGAGAGAGTAGTAACTGGCAAGGGAGAGAGAGAAAGAGAGAGAGAAGTAACTGGCAGGGGAGAGAGAGAAAGAGAGAGAGAAGTAACTGGCAGGGGAGAGAGAGAGAGAGAGAAAGAGAGAGAGAAGTAACTGGCAGGGGAGAGAGAGTAAGAGGGAGAGAAGTAACTGGCAGGGGAGAGAGAGAGAGAGAGAGTGAGAGAAGTAACTGGCGGGGGGGGGAGAGAGAGAGAGAGAGAGAGAAGTAACTGGCAGGGGAGAGAGAGAGAGAAAGAGAGAGAGAAGTAACTGGCAGGGGAGAGAGAGTAAGAGGGAGAGAAGTAACTGGCAGGGGAGAGAGAGAAAGAGAGTAGTAACTGGCAGGAGAGAGAGTGTAAGAGAGAGAGAGTAGTAACTGGCAGGGGAGAGAGAGAAAGAGAGAGAGAGAGAAGTAACTGGCTGGGGAGAGAGAGAGAGAGAGAGTAGTAACTGGCAGGGGTGTGAGAGAAAGAGAGAGAGAGAAGTAACTGGCAGGGGAGAGAGAGAGTAGTAACTGGCAGGGGAGAGAGAGAGAGAGAGAGAGAGTAGTAACTGGCAGGGGAGAGAGAGAGAAAGAGAAGTAACTGGCGAGGGAGAGAGAAGTAACTGGCGAGGGAGAGAGAAGTAACTGGCAGGGGAGAGAGAGAAGTAACTGGCAGGGGAGAGAGAGAAGTAACTGGCAGGGGAGAGAGAGAAGTAACTGGCGGGGGGGGGAGAGAGAGAGAAGTAACTGGCGGGGGGGGGGGAGAGAGAGAGAGAGAGAATTAACTGGCAGGGGGGGGAGAGAGAGAGAGAAGTAACTGGCGGGGGGGAGAGTGAGAGAGAGAGAGAGAGAGAAGTAACTGGCGGTGGGGGGGAGAGAGAGAAGTAACTGGCGGGGGGGGAGAGAGAGAAGTAACTGGCAGGGGGGAGAGAGAGAGAGAGAAGTAACTGGCAGGGGAGAGAGAGAGAGAGAAAGAGAGAGAGAAGTAACTGGCAGGGGAGAGAGAGAGAGAAGTAACTGGCGGGGTGGGAGAGAGAGAGAGAGAGAGAGAAGTAACTGGCAGGGGGGGGGGAGAGGGAGAGAAGTAACTGGCGGGGGGGGGGAGAGAGAGAGAGAGAGAGAAGTAATTGGCAGGGGAGAGAGAGAGAGAGAAGTAACTGGCAGGGGGGAGAGAGAGAGAGAAGTAACTGGCAGGGGAGAGAGAGAGAGAGAGAGAGAAGTAACTGGCGGGAGGAGGAGAGAGAGAGAGAGAAGTAACTGGCAGGCGGGGAGAGAGAGAGAAGTAACTGGCAGGGGAGAGGGGGAGAGTGAGAAGTAACTGGCAGGGGAGAGAGAGAGAAGTAACTGGCAGGGGAGAGAGAGAGAGAAGTAACTGGCAGGGGAGAGAGAGAAAGAGAGAGAGAGTAGTAACTGGCAGGGGAGAGAGGGAAAGAGAGAGAGTAGGAACTGGCAGGGGAGAGAGGGAAAGAGAGAGAAGAAACTGGCAGGGGAGAGAGAGAGAGAGAGAGAGAGTAGTGACTGGCAGGGGAGGGAGAGAAAAAGAGAGAGAGAGTAGTAACTGGCAGGGGAGAGAGAGAAAGAGAGGGAGAGTAGTAACTGGCAGGGGAGAGAGAGAGACAGAGAGAGAGTAGTAACTGGCAGGGGAGAGAGAGAAAGAGAGAGAGAAGTAACTGGCAGGGGGGAGAGAGAGAGAGTAGTAACTGGCAGGAGAAAGAGAGTAAGAGAGAGAGAGTATTAACTGGCAGGGGAGAGAGAGAAGTAACTGGCAGGGGAGAGAGAGAAGTAACTGGCAGGGGAGAGAGAGAAGTAACTGGCAGGGGAGAGAGAGAAGTAACTGGCGGGGGGGGAGAGAGAGAGAAGTAACTGGCGGGGGGGGGAGAGAGAGAGAGAGAGAATTAACTGGCGGGGGGGGAGAGAGAGAGAGAAGTAACTGGCGGGGGGGAGAGTGAGAGAGAGAGAGAGAAGTAACTGGCGGGGGGGGGGGGAGAGAGAGAAGTAACTGGCGGGGGGGGAGAGAGAGAGAGAAGTAACTGGCAGGGGAGAGGGAGAGAAGTAACTGGCAGGGGAAAGGGAGAGAGAGAAGTAACTGGCAGGGGAGAGGGGGAGAGAGAGAAGTAACTGGCAGGGGAGAGGGGGAGAGAGAGAAGTAACTGGCAGGGGAGAGAGAGAGAAGTAACTGGCAGGGGAGAGAGAGAGAAGTAACTGGCAGGGGAGAGAGAGAAAGAGAGAGAGAGAAGTAACTGGCAGGGGAGTGAGAGAGAAGTAACTGGCAGGGGAGAGAGAGAGAGAAGTAACTGGCAGGGGAGAGAGAGAAAGAGAGAGAGAGTAGTAACTGGCAGGGGAGAGAGAGAAAGAGAGAGAGAGTAGTAACTGGCAGGGGAGAGAGAGAAAGAGAGAGAGAGTAGTAACTGGCAGGGGAGAGAGGGAAAGAGAGAGAGTAGGAACTGGCAGGGGAGAGAGGGAAAGATAGAGAAGAAACTGGCAGGGGAGAGAGAGAGAGAGAGTAGTAACTGGCAGGAGAGAGAGAGTAAGAGAGAGAGAGAGTATTAACTGGCAGGGGAGAGAGAGAAGTAACTGGCAGGGGAGAGAGAAGTAACTGGCAGGGGAGAGAGAGAGGTAACTGGCAGGGGAGAGAGAGACAGAGAGAGAAGTAATTGGCAGGGGAGAGAGAGACAGAGAGAAGTAACTGGCAGGGGAGAGAGAGAAAGAGAGAGAGAGTAGTAACTGGCAGGGGAGAGAGAGAAAGAGAGAGAGAGTAGTAACTGGCAGGGGAGAGAGAGAAAGAGAGAGTATTAACTTGCAGGGGAGAGAGAGAAAGAGAGAGAGAGTAGTAACTGGCAGGGGAGAGAGAGACAGAGAGAGAAGTAACTGGCAGGGGAGAGAGAGAGAAAGAGGAAGAGTAGTAACTGGCAGGGGAGAGAGAGAAAGAGAGAGAGAAGTAACTGGCAGGGGAGAGAGAGAGAGAAAGAGAGAGAGAAGTAACTGGCAGGGGCGAGAGAGTAAGAGGGAGAGAAGTAACTGGCAGGGGAGAGAGAGAAAGAGAGTAGTAACTGGCAGGAGAGAGAGTAAGAGAGAGAGTAGTAACTGGCAGGGGAGAGAGAGAAAGAGAGTAGTAACTGGCAGGAGAGAGAGAGAGACAGAGAGAGAGTAGTAACTGGCAGGGGAGAGAGAGAAAGAGAGAGAGAGAGAGTAGTGAATGGCAGGGGAGGGAGAGAAAAAGAGAGAGAGAGTAGTAACTGGCAGGGGAGAGAGAGAAAGAGAGGGAGAGTAGTAACTGGCAGGGGAGAGAGAGAGACAGAGAGAGAGTAGTAACTGGCAGGGGAGAGAGAGAAAGAGAGAGAGAAGTAACTGGCAGGGGGGAGAGAGAGAGAGTAGTAACTGGCAGGGGAGAGAGAGAAAGAGAGAGAGAAGTAACTGGCAGGGGGGAGAGAGAGAGAGTAGTAACTGGCAGGAGAGAGAGAGTAAGAGAGAGAGAGTATTAACTGGCAGGGGAGAGAGAGAGGTAATTGGCAGGGGAGAGAGAGACAGAGAGAAGTAACTGGCAGGGGAGAGAGAGAAGGAACTGGCAGGGCAGAGAGAGTAAGAGGGAGAGAAGTAACTGGCAGGGGAGAGAGAGAAAGCGAGTAGTAACTGGCAGGAGAGAGAGAGTAAGAGAGAGAGAGAAGTAACTGGCTGGGGAGAGAGAGAAGTAACTGGCAGGGGAGAGAGAGAAAGAGAGAGAGTAGTAACTGGCAGGGGAGAGATAGAAAGAGAGAGAGTAGTAACTGGCAGGGGAGAGAGAGAAAGAGAGAGAGAGTATTAACTGGCAGGGGAGAGAGAGAAAGAGAGAGAGAAGTAACTGGCAGGGGAGAGAGAGAGAAAGAGGGAGAGTAGTAACTGGCAGGGGAGAGAGAGAAAGAGAGAGAGAAGTAACTGGCAGGGGAGAGAGAGAAAGAGAGAGAGACGTAACTGGCAGGGGAGAGAGAGAGAGAAAGAGAGAGAGAAGTAACTGGCAGGGGAGAGAGAGTAAGAGGGAGAGAAGTAACTGGCAGGGGAGAGAGAGAAAGAGAGTAGTAACTGGCAGGAGAGAGAGTGTAAGAGAGAGAGAGTAGTAACTGGCAGGGGAGAGAGAGAA
Organism: Chiloscyllium plagiosum; assembly: GCF_037043375.1. Taxonomy (NCBI): domain Eukaryota; kingdom Metazoa; phylum Chordata; class Chondrichthyes; order Orectolobiformes; family Hemiscylliidae; genus Chiloscyllium; species Chiloscyllium plagiosum. The sequence goes on along the minus strand of NW_028270139.1, from coordinate 164,261,771 downwards.
AGAGAGAGAGAGTAGTAACTGGCAGGGGAGAGAGGGAAAGAGAGAGAGTAGGAACTGGCAGGGGAGAGAGGGAAAGATAGAGAAGAAACTGGCAGGGGAGAGAGAGAGAGAGAGTAGTAACTGGCAGGAGAGAGAGAGTAAGAGAGAGAGAGAGTATTAACTGGCAGGGGAGAGAGAGAAGTAACTGGCAGGGGAGAGAGAAGTAACTGGCAGGGGAGAGAGAGAGGTAACTGGCAGGGGAGAGAGAGACAGAGAGAGAAGTAATTGGCAGGGGAGAGAGAGACAGAGAGAAGTAACTGGCAGGGGAGAGAGAGAAAGAGAGAGAGAGTAGTAACTGGCAGGGGAGAGAGAGAAAGAGAGAGAGAGTAGTAACTGGCAGGGGAGAGAGAGAAAGAGAGAGTATTAACTTGCAGGGGAGAGAGAGAAAGAGAGAGAGAGTAGTAACTGGCAGGGGAGAGAGAGACAGAGAGAGAAGTAACTGGCAGGGGAGAGAGAGAGAAAGAGGAAGAGTAGTAACTGGCAGGGGAGAGAGAGAAAGAGAGAGAGAAGTAACTGGCAGGGGAGAGAGAGAGAGAAAGAGAGAGAGAAGTAACTGGCAGGGGCGAGAGAGTAAGAGGGAGAGAAGTAACTGGCAGGGGAGAGAGAGAAAGAGAGTAGTAACTGGCAGGAGAGAGAGTAAGAGAGAGAGAGTAGTAACTGGCAGGGGAGAGAGAGAAAGAGAGTAGTAACTGGCAGGAGAGAGAGAGAGACAGAGAGAGAGTAGTAACTGGCAGGGGAGAGAGAGAAAGAGAGAGAGAGAGAGTAGTGAATGGCAGGGGAGGGAGAGAAAAAGAGAGAGAGAGTAGTAACTGGCAGGGGAGAGAGAGAAAGAGAGGGAGAGTAGTAACTGGCAGGGGAGAGAGAGAGACAGAGAGAGAGTAGTAACTGGCAGGGGAGAGAGAGAAAGAGAGAGAGAAGTAACTGGCAGGGGGGAGAGAGAGAGAGTAGTAACTGGCAGGGGAGAGAGAGAAAGAGAGAGAGAAGTAACTGGCAGGGGGGAGAGAGAGAGAGTAGTAACTGGCAGGAGAGAGAGAGTAAGAGAGAGAGAGTATTAACTGGCAGGGGAGAGAGAGAGGTAATTGGCAGGGGAGAGAGAGACAGAGAGAAGTAACTGGCAGGGGAGAGAGAGAAGGAACTGGCAGGGCAGAGAGAGTAAGAGGGAGAGAAGTAACTGGCAGGGGAGAGAGAGAAAGCGAGTAGTAACTGGCAGGAGAGAGAGAGTAAGAGAGAGAGAGAAGTAACTGGCTGGGGAGAGAGAGAAGTAACTGGCAGGGGAGAGAGAGAAAGAGAGAGAGTAGTAACTGGCAGGGGAGAGATAGAAAGAGAGAGAGTAGTAACTGGCAGGGGAGAGAGAGAAAGAGAGAGAGAGTATTAACTGGCAGGGGAGAGAGAGAAAGAGAGAGAGAAGTAACTGGCAGGGGAGAGAGAGAGAAAGAGGGAGAGTAGTAACTGGCAGGGGAGAGAGAGAAAGAGAGAGAGAAGTAACTGGCAGGGGAGAGAGAGAAAGAGAGAGAGACGTAACTGGCAGGGGAGAGAGAGAGAGAAAGAGAGAGAGAAGTAACTGGCAGGGGAGAGAGAGTAAGAGGGAGAGAAGTAACTGGCAGGGGAGAGAGAGAAAGAGAGTAGTAACTGGCAGGAGAGAGAGTGTAAGAGAGAGAGAGTAGTAACTGGCAGGGGAGAGAGAGAAAGAGAGAGAGAGAGAAGTAACTGGCTGGGGAGAGAGAGAGAGAGAGAGAGAGAGTAGTAACTGGCAGGGGTGTGAGAGAAAGAGAGAGAGAGAAGTAACTGGCAGGGGAGAGAGAGAGTAGTAACTGGCAGGGGAGAGAGAGAGAGAGAGAGAGAGAGTAGTAACTGGCAGGGGAGAGAGAGAGAAAGAGAAGTAACTGGCGAGGGAGAGAGAAGTAACTGGCGAGGGAGAGAGAAGTAACTGGCAGGGGAGAGAGAGAAGTAACTGGCAGGGGAGAGAGAGAAGTAACTGGCAGGGGAGAGAGAGAAGTAACTGGCGGGGGGGGGAGAGAGAGAGAAGTAACTGGCGGGGGGGGGGGAGAGAGAGAGAGAGAGAATTAACTGGCAGGGGGGGGAGAGAGAGAGAGAAGTAACTGGCGGGGGGGAGAGTGAGAGAGAGAGAGAGAGAAGTAACTGGCGGGGGGGGGGGAGAGAGAGAAGTAACTGGCGGGGGGGGAGAGAGAGAAGTAACTGGCAGGGGGGAGAGAGAGAGAGAGAAGTAACTGGCAGGGGAGAGAGAGAGAGAGAAAGAGAGAGAGAAGTAACTGGCAGGGGAGAGAGAGAGAGAAGTAACTGGCGGGGTGGGAGAGAGAGAGAGAGAGAGAGAGAAGTAACTGGCAGGGGGGGGGGAGAGGGAGAGAAGTAACTGGCGGGGGGGGAGAGAGAGAGAGAGAGAGAAGTAATTGGCAGGGGAGAGAGAGAGAGAGAAGTAACTGGCAGGGGGGAGAGAGAGAGAGAGAAGTAACTGGCAGGGGAGAGAGAGAGAGAGAGAGAGAAGTAACTGGCGGGAGGAGGAGAGAGAGAGAAGTAACTGGCAGGGGAGAGGGGGAGAGTGAGAAGTAACTGGCAGGGGAGAGAGAGAGAAGTAACTGGCAGGGGAGAGAGAGAGAGAAGTAACTGGCAGGGGAGAGAGAGAAAGAGAGAGAGAGTAGTAACTGGCAGGGGAGAGAGGGAAAGAGAGAGAGTAGGAACTGGCAGGGGAGAGAGGGAAAGAGAGAGAAGAAACTGGCAGGGGAGAGAGAGAGAGAGAGAGAGAGAGAGTAGTGACTGGCAGGGGAGGGAGAGAAAAAGAGAGAGAGAGTAGTAACTGGCAGGGGAGAGAGAGAAAGAGAGGGAGAGTAGTAACTGGCAGGGGAGAGAGAGAGACAGAGAGAGAGTAGTAACTGGCAGGGGAGAGAGAGAAAGAGAGAGAGAAGTAACTGGCAGGGGGGAGAGAGAGAGAGTAGTAACTGGCAGGAGAAAGAGAGTAAGAGAGAGAGAGTATTAACTGGCAGGGGAGAGAGAGAAGTAACTGGCAGGGGAGAGAGAGAAGTAACTGGCAGGGGAGAGAGAGAAGTAACTGGCGGGGGGGGAGAGAGAGAGAAGTAACTGGCGGGGGGGGGAGAGAGAGAGAGAGAGAATTAACTGGCGGGGGGGGAGAGAGAGAGAGAAGTAACTGGCGGGGGGGAGAGTGAGAGAGAGAGAGAGAAGTAACTGGCGGGGGGGGGGAGAGAGAGAAGTAACTGGCGGGGGGGGAGAGAGAGAGAGAAGTAACTGGCAGGGGAGAGGGAGAGAAGTAACTGGCAGGGGAAAGGGAGAGAGAGAAGTAACTGGCAGGGGAGAGGGGGAGAGAGAGAAGTAACTGGCAGGGGAGAGGGGGAGAGAGAGAAGTAACTGGCAGGGGAGAGAGAGAGAAGTAACTGGCAGGGGAGAGAGAGAAGTAACTGGCAGGGGAGAGAGAGAAGTAACTGGCGGGGGGGGAGAGAGAGAGAAGTAACTGGCGGGGGGGGGAGAGAGAGAGAGAGAGAATTAACTGGCGGGGGGGGAGAGAGAGAGAGAAGTAACTGGCGGGGGGGAGAGTGAGAGAGAGAGAGAGAAGTAACTGGCGGGGGGGGGGAGAGAGAGAAGTAACTGGCGGGGGGGGAGAGAGAGAGAGAAGTAACTGGCAGGGGAGAGGGGGAGAGAGAGAAGTAACTGGCAGGGGAGAGGGGGAGAGAGAGAAGTAACTGGCAGGGGAGAGGGGGAGAGAGAGAAGTAACTGGCAGGGGAGAGAGAGAGAAGTAACTGGCAGGGGAGAGAGAGAGAAGTAACTGGCAGGGGAGAGAGAGAAAGAGAGAGAGAGAAGTAACTGGCAGGGGAGAGAGAGAGAGAAGTAACTGGCAGGGGAGAGAGAGAGAGAAGTAACTGGCAGGGGAGAGAGAGAAAGAGAGAGAGAGTAGTAACTGGCAGGGGAGAGAGAGAAAGAGAGAGAGAGAGTAGTAACTGGCAGGGGAGAGAGAGAAAGAGAGAGAGAGTAGTAACTGGCAGGGGAGAGAGGGAAAGAGAGAGAGTAGGAACTGGCAGGGGAGAGAGGGAAAGATAGAGAAGAAACTGGCAGGGGAGAGAGAGAGAGAGAGTAGTAACTGGCAGGAGAGAGAGAGTAAGAGAGAGAGAGAGTATTAACTGGCAGGGGAGAGAGAGAAGTAACTGGCAGGGGAGAGAGAAGTAACTGGCAGGGGAGAGAGAGAGGTAACTGGCAGGGGAGAGAGAGACAGAGAGAGAAGTAATTGGCAGGGGAGAGAGAGACAGAGAGAAGTAACTGGCAGGGGAGAGAGAGAAAGAGAGAGAGAGTAGTAACTGGCAGGGGAGAGAGAGAAAGAGAGAGAGAGTAGTAACTGGCAGGGGAGAGAGAGACAGAGAGAGAAGTAACTGGCAGGGGAGAGAGAGAGAAAGAGGAAGAGTAGTAACTGGCAGGGGAGAGAGAGAAAGAGAGAGAGAAGTAACTGGCAGGGGAGAGAGAGAGAGAAAGAGAGAGAGAAGTAACTGGCAGGGGAGAGAGAGTAAGAGGGAGAGAAGTAACTGGCAGGGGAGAGAGAGAAAGAGAGTAGTAACTGGCAGGAGAGAGAGTAAGAGAGAGAGAGTAGTAACTGGCAGGGGAGAGAGAGAAAGAGAGTAGTAACTGGCAGGAGAGAGAGAGTAAGAGAGAGAGAGAGTAGTAACTGGCTGGGGAGAGAGAGAAGTAACTGGCAGGGGAGAGAGAGAAAGAGAGAGAGAGTATTAACTGGCAGGGGAGAGAGAGAAAAAGAGAGAGAGAGTATTAACTGGCAGGGGAGAGAGAGAAAGAGAGAGAGAAGTAACTGGCAGGGGAGAGAGAGAGAAAGAGGGAGAGTAGTAACTGACAGGGGAGAGAGAGAAAGAGAGAGAGAAGTAACTGGCAGGGGAGAGAGAGAAAGAGAGAGAGAAGTAACTGGCAGGGGAGAGAGAGAGAGAAAGAGAGAGAGAAGTAACTGGCAGGGGAGAGAGAGAAAGAGAGTAGTAACTGGCAGGAGAGAGAGAGTAAGAGAGAGAGAGTAGTAACTGGCAGGGGAGAGAGAGAAAGAGAGTAGTAACTGGCAGGAGAGAGAGTAGGAGAGAGAGAGAGAAGTAACTGGCTGGGGAGAGAGAGAAGTAACTGGCAGGGGAGAGAGAGAAAGAGAGAGAGTAGTAACTGGCAGGGGAGAGAGAGAAAGAGAGTAGTAACTGGCAGGAGAAAGAGAGAAGTAACTGGCAGGAGAGAGAGAGAGAAGTAACTGGCTGGGGAGAGAGAGAAGTAACTGGCAGGGGAGAGAGAGAAAGAGAGAGAGTAGTAACTGGCAGGGGAGAGAGAGAAAGAGAGTAGTAACTGGCAGGAGAGAGAGAGTAAGAGAGAGAGAGAGAAGTAACTGGCAGGAGAGAGAGAGAGAAGTAACTGGCTGGGGAGAGAGAGAAAGAGAGAGAGAGTATTAACTGGCAGGGGAGAGAGAGAAAAAGAGAGAGAGAGTATTAACTGGCAGGGGAGAGAGAGAAAGAGAGAGAGAGTAGTAACTGGCAGGGGAGAGAGAAAGAGAGAGAGAGAGAGAGAAATAACTGGCAGTGGAGAGAGAGAAGTAACTGGCAGGAGAGAGAGAGAAGTAACTGGCAGGGGAGAGAGAGAAAGAGAGAGAGTAGTAACTGGCAGGGGAGAGAGAGAAAGAGAGAGAGAGAAGTAACTGGCAGGGGAGAGAGAGAGAGAGAGAGAGAGAGAGAGAAGTAACTGGCAGGAGAGAGAGAGAAGTAACTGGCAGGGGAGAGAGAGAAGTAACTGGCAGGGGAGAGAGAGAGACAGAGAGAAGTAACTGGCAGGGGAGAGAGAGAGACAGAGATAAGTAACTGGCAGGGGAGAGAGAGAGACAGAGATAAGTAACTGGCAGGGGAGAGAGAGACAGAGAGAGAAGTAACTGGCAGGGGAGAGAGAGACAGAGAGAGAAGTAACTGGCAGGGGAGAGAGAGACAGAGAGAGAAGTAACTGGCAGGGGGAGAGAGAGACAGAGAGAGAAATAACTGGCAGGGGAGAGAGACAGAGAGAGAAGTAACTGGCAGGGGAGAGAGAAAGTTAGAGAGAGAAGTAACTGGCAGGGGAGAGAGAGAGAGAGAAGTAACTGGCAGGGGGAGAGAGAGACAGAGAGAAGTAACTGGCAGGTGAGAGAGAGAGAGACAGAAGTAACTGGCAGGGGAGAGAGAGAGAAAGAGAGAGAGAGAGTAGTAACTGGCAGGGGAGAGAGAGAGAGAGAGACAGAGAGAGAGAGTAGTAACTGGCAGGGGAGGAGAGAGAGTAGTAACTGGCAGGGGGCGAGAGAGAGAAGTAACTGGCAGGGGAGAGAGAGAGAGAGTAGTGACTGGTAGGGGAGGGAGAGAGAAAGGGAGAGAAGAAACAGGCAGGGGAGGGAGGGAGGGAGAGAGAGAGAGAGAGAGAGAAGTAACTGGCAGGGGAGAGAGAGAAAAAGAGAGAGAGAGTAGTAACTGGCAGCGGAGAGAGAGACACGGAGAGAGAGTAGTAACTGGCAGGGGAGAGAGAGCAAGAGAGAGAGTAGTAACTGGCAGGGGAGAGAGAGCAAGAGAGAGAGTAGTAACTGGCAGGGGTGTGAGAGAAAGAGAGAGAGAGAGAGAGAAGTAACTGGCAGGGGAGAGAGAGAAAAAGAGAGAGAGTAGTAACTGGCAGCGGAGAGAGAGACACGGAGAGAGAGTAGTAACTGGCAGGGGAGAGAGAGCAAGAGAGAGAGTAGTAACTGGCAGGGGTGTGAGAGAAAGAGAGAGAGTAGTAACTGGCAGGGGTGTGAGAGAAAGAGAGAGAGAGAAGTAACTGGCAGGGGAGAGAGAGAAAAAGAGAGAGAGAGTAGTAACTGGCAGCGGAGAGAGAGCAAGAGAGAGAGTAGTAACTGGCAGGGGTGTGAGAGAAAGAGAGAGAGAGAAGTAACTGGCAGGGGAGAGAGAGAGTAGTAACTGGCAGCGGAGAGAGAGAGACAGAGAGAGTAGTAACTGGCAGGGGAGAGAGAGAGAAAGAGAAGTAACTGGCGAGGGAGAGAGAAGTAACTGGCGAGGGAGAGAAAAGTAACTGGCGAGGGAGAGAGAAGTAACTGGCAGGGGAGAGAGAGAAGTAACTGGCAGGGGAGAGAGAGAAGTAACTGGCAGGGGAGAGAGAGAAGTAACTGGCGGGGGGGAGAGAGAGAGAGAAGTAACTGGCGGGGGGGGGGAGAGAGAGAGAGAGAATTAACTGGCGGGGGGGAGAGAGAGAGAAGTAACTGGCGGGGGGGGAGAGTGAGAGAGAGAGAGAAGTAACTGGCGGGGGGGGGAGAGAGAGAGAAGTAACTGGCGGGGGGGGAGAGAGAGAGAGAGAAGTAACTGGCAGGGGAGGGAGAGAGAGAGAGAGAGAGAGGTAACTGGCGGTGGGGGAAGAGAGAGAGAGAGAGAGAAGTAACTGGCGGGGGGCGAGAGAGAGAGAGAGAAGTAACTGGCGGGGGGGGAGAGAGAGAGAGAAGTAACTGGCAGGGGAGAGAGAGACAGAGAGAGAAGTAACTGGCAGGGGGAGAGAGAGACAGAGAGAGAAATAACTGGCAGGGGAGAGAGAGACAGAGAGAGAAGTAACTGGCAGGGGAGAGAGAGAGAGAGAAGTAACTGGCAGGGGGAGAGAGAGACAGAGAGAAGTAACTGGCAGGAGAGAGAGAGAGAGAGACAGAAGTAACTGGCAGGGGAGAGAGAGAGAAAGAGAGAGAGAGAGTAGTAACTGGCAGGGGAGAGAGAGAGAGACAGAGAGAGAGTAGTAACTGGCAGGGGAGGAGAGAGAGTAGTAACTGGCAGGGGGCGAGAGAGAGAGAGAGAAGTAACTGGCAGGGGAGAGAGAGAGAGAGTAGTGACTGGTAGGGGAGGGAGAGAGAAAGGGAGAGAAGAAACAGGCAGGGGAGAGAGGGAGGGAGGGAGAGAGAGAGAGAGAGAAGTAACTGGCAGGGGAGAGAGAGAAAAAGAGAGAGAGAGTAGTAACTGGCAGCGGAGAGAGAGACACGGAGAGAGAGTAGTAACTGGCAGGGGTGTGAGAGAAAGAGAGAGAGTAGTAACTGGCAGGGGTGTGAGAGAAAGAGAGAAAGAGAAGTAACTGGCAAGGGAGAGAGAGAAAAAGAGAGAGAGAGAGTAGTAACTGGCAGCGGAGAGAGAGACACGGAGAGAGAGTAGTAACTGGCAGGGGTGTGAGAGAAAGAGAGAGAGTAGTAACTGGCAGGGGTGTGAGAGAAAGAGAGAAAGAGAAGTAACTGGCAAGGGAGAGAGAGAAAAAGAGAGAGAGAGAGTAGTAACTGGCAGGGGAGAGAGAGCAAGAGAGAGAGTAGTAACTGGCAGGGGTGTGTGAGAGAGAGAGAGAGAGAGTAGTAACTGGCAGCGGAGAGAGAGAGACAGAGAGAGTAGTAACTGGCAGGGGAGAGAGAGAAAGAGAAGTAACTGGCGAGGGAGAGAGAAGTAACTGGCAGGGGAGAGAGAGAAGTAACTGGCAGGAGAGAGAGAGAGAGAGAGAGAGAGAGTAGTAACTGGCAGGGGAGAGAGAGAGAGAGAGAGTAGTAACTGGCAGGGGAGAGAGAGAGAAAGAGAAGTAACTGGCGAGGGAGAGAGAAGTAACTGGCGAGGGAGAGAGAAGTAACTGGCGAGGGAGAGAGAAGTAACTGGCAGGGGAGAGAGAGAAGTAACTGGCAGGGGAGAGAGAGAAGTAACTGGCAGGGGAGAGAGAGAAGTAACTGGCGGGGGGGAGAGAGAGAGAAGTAACTGGCGGGGGGGGGGGGAGAGAGAGAGAGAGAGAATTAACTGGCGGGGGGGGGGAGAGAGAGAGAGAGAGAATTAACTAGCGGGGGGGAGAGAGAGAGAGAAGTAACTGGCGGGGGGGGAAGAGTGAGTGAGAGAGAGAGAGAGAGAAGTAACTGGCGGGGGGGGAGAGAGAGAGAAGTAACTGGCGGGGGGGAGAGACAGAGAGAGAAGTAACTGGCAGGGGAGAGAGAGACAGAGAGAGAAGTAACTGGCAGGGGGAGAGAGAGACAGAGAGAGAAATAACTGGCAGGGGAGAGAGAGACAGAGAGAGAAGTAACTGGCAGGGGAGAGAGAGAAAGAGAGAGAGAGAAGTAACTGGCAGGGGAGAGAGAGAGAGAGAAGTAACTGGCAGGGGAGAGAGAGAGAGAGAAGTAACTGGCAGGGGGAGAGAGAGACAGAGAGAAGTAACTGGCAGGAGAGAGAGAGAGAGACAGAAGTAACTGGCAGGGGAGAGAGACAGAGAGAGAGTAGTAACTGGCAGGGGAGGAGAGAGAGTAGTAACTGGCAGGGGGCGAGAGAGAGAGAGAGAAGTAACTGGCAGGGGAGAGAGAGAGAGAGTAGTGACTGGTAGGGGAGGGAGAGAGAAAGGGAGAGAAGAAACAGGCAGGGGAGAGAGGGAGGGAGGGAGAGAGAGAGAGAGAGAAGTAACTGGCAGGGGAGAGAGAGAAAAAGAGAGAGAGAGTAGTAACTGGCAGCGGAGAGAGAGACACGGAGAGAGAGTAGTAACTGGCAGGGGAGAGAGAGCAAGAGAGAGAGTAGTAACTGGCAGGGGAGAGAGAGCAAGAGAGAGAGTAGTAACTGGCAGGGGTGTGAGAGAAAGAGAGAGAGAGAAGTAACTGGCAGGGGAGAGAGAGAGTAGTAACTGGCAGCGGAGAGAGAGAGACAGAGAGAGTAGTAACTGGCAGGGGAGAGAGAGAAAGAGAAGTAACTGGCGAGGGAGAGAGAAGTAACTGGCGAGGGAGAGAGAAGTAACTGGCAGGGGAGAGAGAGAAGTAACTGGCAGGAGAGAGAGAGAGAGTAGTAACTGGCAGGGGAGAGAGAGAGAGAGAGAGAGAGAGTAGTAACTGGCAGGGGAGAGAGAGAGAAAGAGAAGTAACTGGCGAGGGAGAGAGAAGTAACTGGCGAGGGAGAGAGAAGTAACTGGCAGGGGAGAGAGAGAAGTAACTGGCAGGGGAGAGAGAGAAGTAACTGGCAGGGGAGAGAGAGAAGTAACTGGCAGGGGAGAGAGAGAAGTAACTGGCGGGGGGGAGAGAGAGAGAGAAGTAACTGGCGGGGGGGGGGGAGAGAGAGAGAGAGAGAATTAACTGGCGGGGGGGGAGAGAGAGAGAGAAGTAACTGGCGGGGGGGGGGGAGAGTGAGTGAGAGAGAGAGAGAGAGAAGTAACTGGCGGGGGGGGGGAGAGAGAGAGAGAAGTAACTGGCGGGGGGGAGAGAGAGAGAGAGAAGTAACTGGCAGGGGAGGGAGAGAGAGAGAGAGAGAGGTAACTGGCGGGGGGCGAGAGAGAGAGAGAAGTAACTGGCGGGGGGGGAGAGAGAGAGAGAAGTAACTGGCAGGGGAGAGAGAGAAGTAACTGGCAGGGGAGAGAGAGAGAGAGAGAGAAGTAACTGGCGGGGGGGGAGAGAGAGAGAGAGAGAAGTAACTGGCAGGGGGGGAGAGAGAGAGAGAGAAGTAACTGGCAGGGGGGGAGAGAGAGAGAGAGAGAGAAGTAACTGGCAGGGGGGAGAGAGAGAGAGAGAGAGAGAGAGAAGTAACTGGCAGGGGGGGGGAGAGAGAGAGAGAGAAGTAACTGGCAGGGGAGAGAGAGAGAAGTAACTGGCAGGGGAGAGAGAGAGAGAGAGAAGTAACTGGCAGGGGGGGAGAGAGAGAGAGAAGTAACTGGCAGGGGAGAGAGAGAGAGAAGTAACTGGCAGGGGAGAGAGAGAGAGAGCAGTAACTGGCAGGGGGGGAGAGAGAGAGAGAGACAGAGAGAGAGAGAGAGAAGTAACTGGCGGGGGGGAGAGAGAGAGAAGTAACTGGCAGGCGGGGAGAGAGAGAAGTAACTGGCAGGGGGGGAGAGAGAGAAGTAACTGGCAGGGGAGAGGGAGAGAAGTAACTGGCGGGGGAGAGGGAGAGAAGTAACTGGCAGGGGGGAGAGAGAGAGAGAGAGAGAGAGAGAAGTAACTGGCAGGGGAGAGAGAGAGAGAAGTAACTGGCAGGGGAGAGAGAGAGAGAAGTAACTGGCAGGGGAGAGAGAGAAAGAGAGAGAGAGTAGTAACTGGCAGGGGAGAGAGAGAAGTAACTGGCAGGGGAGAGAGAGAGAGAGTAGTAACTGGCAGGAGAGAGAGAGTAAGAGAGAGAGAGTATTAACTGGCAGGGGAGAGAGAGAAGTAACTGGCAGGGGAGAGAGAGAAGTAACTGGCAGGGGAGAGAGAGAAAGAGAGAGTATTAACTGGCAGGAGAGAGAGAGTAGTAACTGGCAGGGGAGAGAGAGACAGAGAGAGAAGTATCTGGCAGGGGAGAGAGAGACAGAGAGAGAGAGTAGTAACTGGCAGGGGAGAGAGAGACAGAGAGAGAAGTATCTGGCAGGGGAGAGAGAGAGAAAGAGGGAGAGTAGTAACTGGCAGGGGAGAGAGAGAAAGAGAGAGAAGTAACTGGCAGGGGAGAGAGCGAGAGAGAGAGAGAGAGAGAGTAGTAACTGGCAGGAGAGAGAGTAAGAGAGAGAGAGTATTAACTGGCAGGGGAGAGAGAGAAGTAACTGGCAGGGGAGAGAGAGAAGTAACTGGCAGGGGAGAGAGAGAAGTAACTGGCAGGGGAGAGAGAGAAAGAGAGAGTATTAACTGGCAGGAGAGAGAGAGTAGTAACTGGCAGGGGAGAGAGAGACAGAGAGAGAAGTATCTGGCAGGGGAGAGAGAGACAGAGAGAGAGAGTAGTAACTGGCAGGGGAGAGAGAGACAGAGAGAGAAGTATCTGGCAGGGGAGAGAGAGAGAGAGAGGGAGAGTAGTAACTGGCAGGGGAGAGAGAGAAAGAGAGAGAGAGAAGTAACTGGCAGGGGAGAGAGAGAGAGAAAGATAGAGAGAAGTAACTGGCAGGGGAGAGAGAGAAAGAGAGTAGTAACTGGCAGGAGAGAGAGAGTAAGAGAGAGAAGTAACAGGCAGGAGAGAGAGAGAGAAGTAACTGGCTGGGGAGAGAGAGAAGTAACTGGCAGGGGAGAGAGAGAAAGAGAGAGAGTAGTAACTGGCAGGGGAGAGAGAGAAAGAGAGAGAGTAGTAACTGGCAGGGGAGAGAGAGAAAGAGAGTAGTAACTGGCAGGAGAGAGAGAGTAAGAGAGAGAGAAGTAACTGGCAGGAGAGAGAGAGAGAAGTAACTGGCTGGGGAGAGAGAGAAGTAACTGGCAGGGGAGAAAGAGAAAGAGAGAGAGAGTATTAACTGGCAGGGGAGAGAGAGAAAAAGAGAGAGAGAGTATTAACTGGCAGGGGAGAGAGAGAAAGAGAGAGAGAGAGAAATAACTGGCAGTGGAGAGAGAGAAGTAACTGGCAGGAGAGAGAGAGAAGTAACTGGCAGGGGAGAGAGAGAGAGTGAAGTAACTGGCAGGGGAGAGAGTGAAGTAACTGGCAGGGGGGAAGAGAGAAGTAACTGGCAGGGGAGAGAGAGAGAGAGAGAGAGAGAACGAGAAGTAACTGGCAGGAGAGAGAGAGAAGTAACTGGCAGGGGAGAGAGAGAGAAGTAACTGGCAGGGGGGAGAGAGAGAGAGAGAGAGAGAAGTAACTGGCAAGGGAGAGAGAGAAGTAACTGGCAGGGGAGAGAGAGAAGTAACTGGCAGGGGAGAGAGAGAAGTAACTGGCAGGAGAGAGAGAGAAGTAACTGGCAGGGGAGAGAGAGAGAAGTAACTGGCAGGGGAGAGAGAGAGAGAGAAGTAACTGGCAGGGGAGTGAGAGACAGAGAGAGAAGTAACTGGCAGGGGAGAGAGAGACAGAGAGAGAAGTAAGTGGCAGGGGAGAGAGAGACAGAGAGAGAAGTAAGTGGCAGGGGAGAGAGAGACAAAGAGAGAAGTAACTGGCAGGGGAGAGAGAGACAGAGAGAGAAATAACAGGCAGGGGAGAGAGAGACAGAGAGAGAAGTAACTGGCAGGGGGGAGAGAGACAGAGAGAGAGAGAAGTAACTGGCAGGGAAGAGAGAGACAGAGAGAAGTAACTGGCAGAAGAGAGAGAGAGAGATAGAAGTAACTGGCAGGGGAGAGAGAGAAGTAACTGGCAGGGGAGTGAGAGAAGGAACTGGCAGGGGAGAGAGAGAGAAGTAACTGGCAGGAGAGAGAGAGAAAGAGAGAGAGTAGTAACTGGCAGGGGAGAGAGAGAGAGAGAGAGAGTAGTAACTGGCAGATGAGAGAGAGAGAAAGAGAAGTAACTGGCGAGGGAGAGAGAAGTAACTGGCAGGGGAGAGAGAGAAGTAACTGGCAGGGGAGAGAGAGAAGTAACTGGCAGGGGAGAGAGAGAAGTAACTGGCAGGGGAGAGAGAGAGAAGTAACTGGCAGGGGAGAGAGAGTAGTAACCGGCAGCGGAGAGAGAGACAGAGAGAGAGTAGTGACTGGCAGGGGAGAGAAGAGTAGTGACTGGCAGGGGAGAGAGAAAGAGAGAGAGAGTAGTAACTGGCAGTGGAGAGAGAGACAGAGAGAGAAGTAACTGGCAGGGGAGAGAGAGAGAAAGAGAGAGAGAGTAGTAACTGGCAGCAGAGAGAGAGACAGAGAGAGAGAGAGTAGTGACTGGCAGGGGAGAGAGAGAGAGAGAGAGTAGTAATTGGCAGGGGAGAGAGAGAGAAAGAGACAGAGAAGTAACTGGCAGGAGAGAGAGAGAGAAGTAACTGGCAGGGGAGAGAGAGAGAGTGAAGTAACTGGCAGGGGAGAGAGTGAAGTAACTGGCAGGGGGGAGAGAGAAGTAACTGGCAGGGGAGAGAGAGAGAGAGAGAGAAGTAACTGGCAGGAGAGAGAGAGAAGTAACTGGCAGGGGAGAGAGAGAGAAGTAACTGGCAGGGGGGAGAGGGAAGTAACTGGCAGGGGAGAGAGGGAAGTAACTGGCAGGAGAGAGAGAAGTAACTGGCAGGGGAGAGAGAGACAGTGAGAGAAGTAACTGGCAGGGGAGAGAGAGAGAAGTAACTGGCAGGAGAGAGAGAGAAGTAACTGGCAGGGGAGAGAGAGAGAGAGAGAAGTAACTGGCAGGGGGGAGAGAGAGAGAGAAGTAACCGGCAGGGGAGAGAGAGAAGTAACTGGCAGGAAAGAGAGAGAAGTAACTGGCAGGGGAGAGAGAGAGGCAGAGAGTGAAGTAACTGGCAGGGGAGAGAGAGAAAGAGAGAGAGAGTAGTAACTGGCAGGGGTAGAGAGAGAAAGAGAGAGAAGTAACTGGCAGGGGAGAGAGAGAGAGACAGAGAAGTAACTGGCAGGGGAGAGAGAGAAGTAACTGGCAGGGGAGAGAGAGAGAAGTAACTGGCAGGGGAGAGAGAGAGACAGAGAAGTAACTGGCAGGGGAGAGAGAGAAGTAACTGGCAGGAAAGAGAGAGAAGTAACTGGCAGGAGAGAGAGAGAGAAGTAACTGGCAGGAGAGAGAGAGAAGTAAATGGCAGGGGAGAGAGAGAAGTAACTCGCAGGGGAGCGAGAGAAGTAACTGGCAGGGGAGCGAGAGAGAAGTAACTGGCAGGGGAGAGAGAGAGACAGAGAAGTAACTGGCAGGGGAGAGAGTGAAGTAACTGGCAGGAAAGAGAGAGAAGTAACTGGCAGGAGAGAGAGAGAAGTAACTGGCAGGAGAGAGAGTGAAGTAACTGGCAGGAGAGAGAGTGAAGTAACTGGCAGGGGAGAGAGAGAAGTAACTGGCAGGGGAGAGAGAGAAGTAACTGGCAGGAGAGAGAGAGAGAAGTAACTGGCAGGAGAGAAAGAAGTAACTGGCAGGAGAGAAAGAAGTAACTGGCAGGAGAGAGAGAGAGAAGTAACTGGCAGGAGAGAGAGAGAGACGTAACTGGCAGGAGAGAGAGAGAAGTAACTGGCAGGAAAGAGAGAGCAGTAACTGGCAGGGGAGAGAGAGGCAGAGAGTGAAGTAACTGGCAGGGGAGAGAGAGAAAGAGAGAGAGAGTAGTACCTGGCAGGGGAGAGAGAGAAGTAACTGGCAGGAAAGAGAGAGAAGTAACTGGCAGGGGAGAGAGAGAGAAGTAACTGGCAGGGGAGAGAGAGAGACCGAGAAGTAACTGGCAGGGGAGAGAGAGAAGTAACTGGCAGGGGAGAGAGAGAAGTAACTGGCAGGAGAGAGAGAGAGAAGTAACTGGCAGGAGAGAAAGAAGTAACTGGCAGGAGAGAAAGAAGTAACTGGCAGGAGAGAGAGAGAGAAGTAACTGGCAGGAGAGAGAGAGAGACGTAACTGGCAGGAGAGAGAGAGAAGTAACTGGCAGGAAAGAGAGAGCAGTAACTGGCAGGGGAGAGAGAGGCAGAGAGTGAAGTAACTGGCAGGGGAGAGAGAGAAAGAGAGAGAGAGTAGTACCTGGCAGGGGAGAGAGAGAAGTAACTGGCAGGAAAGAGAGAGAAGTAACTGGCAGGGGAGAGAGAGAGAAGTAACTGGCAGGGGAGAGAGAGAGACCGAGAAGTAACTGGCAGGGGAGAGAGAGAAGTAACTGGCAGGAGAGAGAGAGAAGTAACTGGCAGGAGAGAGAGAGAAGTAACTGGCAGGAGAGAGAGAGAAGTAACTGGCAGGGGAGAGAGAGAGAAGTAACTGGCAGGGGAGAGAGAGAGAAGTAACTGGCAGGGGAGCGAGAGAAGTAACTGGCAGGGGAGCGAGAGAAGTAACTGGCAGGGGAGCGAGAGAGAAGTAACTGGCAGGGGAGAGAGAGAGACAGAGAAGTAACTAGCAGGGGAGAGAGTGAAGTAACTGGCAGGAGAGAGAGAGAAGTAACTGGCAGGAAAGAGAGAGCAGTAACTGGCAGGGGAGAGAGAGGCAGAGAGTGAAGTAACTGGCAGGGGAGAGAGAGAAAGAGAGAGAGAGTAGTACCTGGCAGGGGAGAGAGAGTAGTACCTGGCAGGGGAGAGAGAGAAGTAACTGGCAGGAAAGAGAGAGAAGTAACTGGCAGGGGAGCGAGAGAAGTAACTGGCAGGGGAGAGAGAGAGAAGTAACTGGCAGGGGAGAGAGAGAGACAGAGAAGTAACTGGCAGGGGAGAGAGAGAAGTAACTGGCAGGAGAGAGAGAGAAGTAACTGGCAGGAGAGAGAGAGAAGTAACTGGCAGGAGAGAGAGTGAAGTAACTGGCAGGAGAGAGAGTGAAGTAACTGGCAGGGGAGAGAGAGAGAAGTAACTGGCAGGGGAGAGAGAGAAGTAACTGGCAGGGGAGAGAGAGAAGTAACTGGCAGGAGAGAGAGAGAGAAGTAACTGGCAGGAGAGAGAGAGAGAGAAGTAACTGGCAGGAGAGAGAGAGAGAGAGAAGTAACTGGCAGGAGAGAGAGAGAAGTAACTGGCAGGAAAGAGAGAGCAGTAACTGGCAGGGGAGAGAGAGGCAGAGAGTGAAGTAACTGGCAGGGGAGAGAGAGAGAAGTAACTGGCAGGGGAGAGAGAGAGAAGTAACTGGCAGGGGAGAGAGAGAAGTAACTGGCAGGGGAGCGAGAGAAGTAACTGGCAGGGGAGCGAGAGAAGTAACTGGCAGGGGAGCGAGAGAGAAGTAACTGGCAGGGGAGAGAGAGAGACAGAGAAGTAACTGGCAGGGGAGAGAGTGAAGTAACTGGCAGGAGAGAGAGAGAAGTAACTGGCAGGAGAGAGAGAGAAGTAACTGGCAGGAGAGAGAGAGAGAAGTAACTGGCAGGAGAGAGAGAGAAGTAACTGGCAGGGGAGAGAGAGAGAAGTAACTGGCAGGGGAGAGAGAGAAGTAACTGGCAGGGGAGCGAGAGAGAAGTAACTGGCAGGGGAGAGAGTGAAGTAACTGGCAGGAGAGAGAGAGAAGTAACTGGCAGGAGAGAGAGAGAAGTAACTGGCAGGAGAGAGAGAGAGAAGTAACTGGCAGGGGAGAGAGAGAGAAGTAACTGGCAGGGGAGAGAGAGAGAAGGAACTGGCAGGGGAGCGAGAGAAGTAACTGGCAGGGGAGCGAGAGAAGTAACTGGCAGGGGAGCGAGAGAAGTAACTGGCAGGGGAGCGAGAGAGAAGTAACTGGCAGGGGAGAGAGAGAGACAGAGAAGTAACTGGCAGGGGAGAGAGTGAAGTAACTGGCAGGAGAGAGAGAGAAGTAACTGGCAGGAGAGAGAGAGAAGTAACTGGCAGGAGAGAGAGAGAGAAGTAACTGGCAGGAGAGAGAGAGAGAGACGTAACTGGCAGGAGAGAGAGAGACGTAACTGGCAGGAGAGAGAGAGAAGTAACTGGCAGGAAAGAGAGAGCAGTAACTGGCAGGGGAGAGAGAGGCAGAGAGTGAAGTAACTGGCAGGGGAGAGAGAGAAAGAGAGAGAGAGTAGTACCTGGCAGGGGAGAGAGAGAAGTAACTGGCAGGAAAGAGAGAGAAGTAACTGGCAGGGGAGAGAGAGAGAGAAGTAACTGGCAGGGGAGAGAGAGAGACAGAGAAGTAACTGGCAGGGGAGAGAGAGAAGTAACTGGCAGGAAAGAGAGAGAAGTAACTGGCAGGGGAGAGAGAGAAGTAACTGGCAGGAAAGAGAGAGAAGTAACTGGCAGGAGAGAGAGAGAAGTAACTGGCAGGAGAGAGAGAGAAGTAACTGGCAGGAGAGAGAGAGAAGTAACTGGCAGGAGAGAGAGAGAAGTAACTGGCAGGGGAGAGAGAGAGAAGTAACTGGCAGGGGAGAGAGAGAGAAGTAACTGGCAGGGGAGCGAGAGAAGTAACTGGC
>NW_028270139.1:163456606-163481606 GCF_037043375.1 Chiloscyllium plagiosum | reverse complement strand
CTGAGGTCCCAGAGAATCAAGGGGCTGCCCTCTCTCATCAGAGACAGAGACGACAGATGGTGAATTTTACCTGAGGGTCACCACATCTCAGAGAAGGCTTTTTCACTGGAGCGTAGGAGGTTGAGAGATGACTGTATTGGAGGCTCATACAATCATGAGGGGCGTACATAGGGTGACTGGTAGGATGAAAGTGAGGACTGCAGATGCTGGAGATCAGAGCTGAAAATGTGTTGCTGGAAAAGCGCAGCAGATGAGGCAGCATCCAAGGAGCAGGAGAATCAACGTTTCGGGCATGAGCCCTTCTTCAGGAATGAGGAGGCCAAGCGTGCAGCGGAGAATCCGGAGGGAGGTCTGCTGCTGGAGGCTTCGGATTTGTTGTAGGTACTGGTTGTCCTGGTTGGGTCCAAATTTTGTTGGTCTGAACGTAGTCCGGAGTCCGTGCAGGGTCAGTTGGTTCCGTAGGCAGGTGCTGAGGAAGGAGATGTGGATGTGGTTGCAAGTCTGTTTGAGAACGTGGCTGAAGAGCTTCTGGGCAGAGGAGATGACCTGGGGGGTGCAGTGAGAGAGGGACTCACTGAGATCCTTGTAGAGGGAGGAAGAGAACTTCTTCAAGGAAGGCATCCTTGTAAGAGGATTCGCAATGGGTTAAAATCTTCTAGGAGAAAGTGAGGACTGCAGATGCTGGAGATCAGAGCTGAAAAATGTGTTGCTGGAAAAGCGCAGCAGGTCAGGCAGCATCCAAGGACCATGAGAATCGACGTTTCGGGCATGAGCCCTTCTTCACGAATGAGGAGCCCTTCTTCAGACCACCTCATTCCTGAAGAAGGGCTCATGCCCAAAATGTCGATTCTCCTGCTCCTTGGATGCTGCCTGATCTGCTGCGCTTTTCCAGCAACACATTTTCAGCTCTGAATGGTAGGATGGGCAATTTCAAGATGAGGGGGCATATTTTTAAGGTGAGAGGAGAGAGATTTAAAAAAGACATGAGGGCAACCTTTTTACACAGAGATTGGTTCGTGTGTGGAATGAAGGGAATGGTGGATGTAAGTATAGTTACAAAGTTTAAAAGATACTGATAGGTACGTGAATAGGAAAGGTCTGGAGGGATATGGGCCAGGGAATTCCATGGATTCACAACCCTCTGGGTGAAGATGTTCTTTCCCAATTCAGTCCGAAATCTGCTCCCCCTAATTTTGAGGCTATGCCCTCTTGTCCTAGTTTCACCCACCATTGGAAACATCCTCCCTACTTATATCAGTCTATACCTTTCATTATTGTGTATATTTCCAAAAGATCCCCCCTCATTCTTCTGAATTCCAATGAATATAATCCCAGTCTACTCAGTCTCTCCTCATAAGCCAACCCCCTCAACTCCGGAATCAACCTCGTGAACCTCCTCTGCACCC
Organism: Chiloscyllium plagiosum; assembly: GCF_037043375.1. Taxonomy (NCBI): domain Eukaryota; kingdom Metazoa; phylum Chordata; class Chondrichthyes; order Orectolobiformes; family Hemiscylliidae; genus Chiloscyllium; species Chiloscyllium plagiosum. Next base: position 163,480,200 of record NW_028270139.1, on the reverse strand, counting down.
CCTCTAGTGCCAGTACATCTTTTCTCAAGTAAGGAGGCCAAAACTGCACAGAGTACTCCAGGTGTGGCCTCACCAGTACCTTACATAGCTGCAGCATAACCTCCCTGTTTTTAAGCTCAATCTTTTTAACAATGAAGGACAAAATTCCATTTGCCTCCTTAATCACCTGCTGCACCTGCAGACCAACCTTCAGGGGTTCATGCACAAGGACACCCAGCTCCCTCTGCACAGCAGCATGCTGCAACTTTTTCGCATTCAAAAAATAATCCTTTTTGCTGTTATTCCACCGGAATAGATGACTTCACACTTATTTACATTGTAGTCCACCTGCCAGACCTTTGCCCACTCACTTAAACTATTTATGTTCCTCTGCAAAGTTTCACAGTCCTCTGCCACTCATCTTAGTGCCATCTGCAATCTTCAACACACTACACATGGTCCCCAACTCCAAATCATCTATGTCAGTTGTCAATAATTGCGGTCCCAACACCGATCCCTGAGGCACACCACTAGTTACTGATTGCCAACCAGAACAGCACTCATTTATCCCCAGTCTTTGCTTCCTATTGATTAACCAATCCTCTTGAAGGACTTTTGCCCGAAACGTCGATTTTGCCTGTCCTCGGATTTTGCCTGTCCTCGGATGCTGCCTGAACTGCTGTGCTCTTCCAGCATCACTAATCCAGAATCCTCTATCCATGCTAATTTATTACCCACAGCACCTTGGATCTTTATCTTATGTGGCAGCCTTTTATGCGGCAGCTTGTCAAATGCCTTTTGGAAATCTAGATACTCCACATCTACTGGGTCCCCGTTGTCCACCTTGCTTGTCATGTCTTCATAGAATTCCAAGAGATTAGTGAAGCATGACCTGTCCCTTTAATGAACCCATGCTGTGTCAGGGCAATTTTTATCGAGATACCTTGCTATTTCTTCCTTGACAATAGAGATAAACCAACTACGACTAACCCAGGAAGTTAGATTAAGTTGAAAGATAAAGCAGATAGATTCAATTCCCTACAGTGTGGAAACAGACCCTTCAGTCCAACAACCCTCTGAAGAGGAACACACCCAGACCCATTTCCCTCTGACTAATGCACCTAACACTACGGGCAACTTACCATGGCCAATACACCTGCACATCTTTGGACTGTGGGAGGAAACCGGAGCACCCGGAGGAAACCCACGCAGACACGGGGAGAATGTGCAAACTCCACACCCACAGTCACCTGAGGGTGGAATTGAACCTGGGACTGTGGTTTTGTGAGGCAGCAGTGCTAACCACTGAGCCATCGTGCCGCCCCAAGATAAGGGGACCGAAACCAGTGATAGCCCCAAAGACTGGGATAAATTCAGAATCCAGCAAAGGAAGACAATAGAGATAATAAAGAGAGAAAAAACGAACTACAAGAGCAATATAAAAACTGACAGTAAGAGCCTCTTTTACTACATATAAAGGAAGGGAGAGGTCAAAATGGACGTGGGCCATTTGGAAAATAAATCTGGGGAGACAGTTTTTGGGGAAGAAGAAAATAGACAATAGACAATAGGTGCAGGAGTAGGCCATTCTGCCCTTCGAGCCAGTACCACCATTCATTATGATCATGGCTGATCATGCTCAATCAGTATCCTGTTCCTGCCTTATCCCCAAAACCCTTGATTCCACTATCCTTAAGAGCTCTATCCAACTCTTTCTTGAAAGTATCCAGAGACTTGGTCTCCACAGCCTTCTGGGGCAGAGCATTCCATACACCCACCACTCTCTGGGTGAAGAAGTTTCTCCTCAACTCTCTTCTAAGTGGCCTACCCCTTATTTTTAACCTGTGTCCTCTGGTTCGGGACTCGCCCATCAGCGGAAACATGTTTCCTGCCTCCAGAGTGTCCAATCCTTTAATAATCTTATACGTCTCAATCAGATCCCCTCTCAGCCTTCTAAACTCAAGGGTATACAAGCCCAGTCGTTCCAGTCTTTCAGCATAAGATAGTCCCGCCATTCCGGAAATTGACCTAGTGAACCTACGCTGCACTCCCTCAGTAGCCAGAATGTCTTTCCTCAAATTTTGAAACCAAAACTGCGTACAATATTCCAGGTGAGGTCTCACCAGGGCCCTGTACAGCTGCAGAAGGACCTCTTTGCTCCTATACTCAATTCCTTTGGTTATGAAGGCCAGCATGCTTTCTTCACTGCCTGCTGTACCTGCATGCTTGAAATGGCAGAGGAATTAAGCAAATAATTTCCATCAGTTTTTACGGTGGAAGATAGTTTCAGCATTCCATTAATATTAAACAGTACGGAGGAGGAATTAAGTTCCATCACCATCACTACACAAACGAATCCCCTGGCCCTGATGGCTTGCACCTGAGGATCCGAAATAGGGAGCTACTGAGATAGTGGATGCATCAGTTATAATTTTCTAATAATGGTTGGATTCTGGAGAAGTAACAGAGGATAGGAAACTGCTAATGTAATACTAATATTCACAACGAGAGGGAGGCAAAAAGCAGGTAACTGGAGGCTGATCAGCCGAGCATCTATTGTCGGTAAAGTATTGGAAACAATTATTGAGGAATTAACCCCAGAACATTTGGAAAATTATAATCTAATCAAGCAGAGTCAGCTTGGCCTAATTAAAGGGAGATCATGTGAGTAATTTGCAGGGGGTTTTCGAGGAAGTCCCGACCACAGTGGATAGAGGGGAGCCAGTCGATGTGTTGTATTTAGGCTTCCAGAAGCTGTTCGACAAGCTACCTCACAAAAGGTTAATCTATAAGAGCCCATGGTTTTGAAGGTAGTATATTGGCATTGAAGAGAGAACAAAAGAGTAGAATATTATTTAAATGGAGAGAAACTGCAGAGAGTTGCAACACAATGAGGATGGGAATTGTGCATGAATCAATGAAAGTTAACACACAGGGCCAGCAGGGAATCAGGAAGATTAACGGAAATCTTCACCCTGATTTCAAGATGGTTGGAGGAGAACAGCACAGAAGTCTTACTCTAACTGTATAACGTGCTGGTGAGACTGCATCTGCAGTACTGTGAGCAGTGTTGGTTCCCTTATTTAAGGAAATGATATTTCATTGGATACAGTTCAGAGAAGGTTCATTAGGATTATCCCTGGTATGGAGAGACTGTATTAAGACCAAAGATTAAACAGGTTGGGATTCTATTCACTGGAGTTTAGAGGAATGAGAGGTGATGGCATTGAAACATATCGGACTCTGAAGGGTCAATGCTGAGAGAATGTTTCCCCACATGGAACAGTCGAGGACCAGAGGGGACAGTCACAGGATAAAGGGGTACCAATTTAAGATAGCGATGAGGAGAAATTTCTTCACTCAGAGGGTTGTGAGTCTTTGGAACTCCTTGCCACAGAGAGAGCTGTGGGGGGCAGAGTCCACGTGTATGTTTAATGCTGAGAGAGATTCTCGATCAGTCGGGGAATCAAGGGTTGGAGGGAAAGGACAGGAAAATGGGTGTGAGCAATATTAGATCAGCCATGGCCCTACAGAGTGGCCAAGCAAGCTTGAGAGGCCGAATGGCCTTCTTCAGTTCTTATGGTCTTATTCTCTGTCCAAGCTAATAAATTACCCAAATCCCATGTGATCTTATCTTGTGTCTGAACTATTTGTACCACACCTTATTAATTTATTATTGTCATAATAAAAGGAGGTGTTAGCAATTCTGAAAGTGTAAAAGCAGATAAGTCCCCTGGGCCAGATGGGATTTATCTGAGGATTCTCTGAGAAGCTGGGGAGGAGATTGAAGAGCCTTTTCCTTTGGTCTTTATGTCATCATTGTCTGCAGGAGTAGTGCCAGACAACTGGAGGATAGCAAATGTTGTCCCCTTATTCAAGAAGGGGGTGGCATGATGGCTCTGCTGCCTCACAGCACCAGGGTCTCAGGTTCGATTCCAGCCCCAGGCGACTGTCTGTGTGGAGTTTGCACATTCTCCCCGAGTCTGCGTGAGTTTGCTCCCACGGTCACAAAGATGTGCAGGTTAGGGTGAATTGGCCATGCTAAATTGTCCATAGTGTGAGATGCATTAGTCAGAGGGAAATGGGTCTAGGTGGGTTACTCTTCGGAGGGTCGGTGTGGACTGGTTGGGCCGAAGGGCCTGTTTCCACACTGTAGGAGATTTAATCTAAAGGGGAGTAGAGACAACCCTGGAAATTGTAGACCAGTGAGCCCTACTTTGGTTGTAGATAAAGTATTGGAAAGGGTTATAAGAGATAGGGTTTATAATTATCTAGAAAGAAATAAGTTGATTAGGGATAGTCAACAAGGTTTTGTGAAGGGTAGGTTGTGCCTCAGAAACCTTATTGAGTTCTTTGAGAAGGCGACCAAACAGGTGGATGAGGGTAAAGCGGTTGATGCAGCGTATATGGATTTTAGTAAGATGTTTGATGAGGTTCCCCATGGTAGGCTATTGTAGAAAATATGGAGACATCGGATTGCATGGTATTTAGTGGTTTAGATCAGAAATCGGCTAGCTGAAAGAAGCAGAGGGTAGTGGTTGATGGGAAATATTCATCCTGGAGTTCAGTTACTAGTGGGATGCCACATGGATTTATTTGGGGTCCACTGCTGTTTGTCATTTTTATAAATGGCCTGCATGAGGGCGTAGAAGGATGGGTTAGTAAATTTGCAAATTACAGTAAGGTCAGTGGAGTTATGGATAATGCCAAAGGATGTTGCAGGTCACAGAGGGACATAGATAAGCTGCAGAGCTGGACTGAGAGGTGGTAAATGGAGTTTAATGTGGAAAAGTGTGAAGTGATTCACTTTGGAAGGAGTAACAGGAATAAAGAGTACTGGGATAATGTGAAGATTCTTGGTAGTGTAGATGAGCAGAGAGATCAAAGCGAATTACTGTGGATGCTGGAATCTGAAACCAAAAGAGAAAATGTTGGAAAATCTCAGCAGGTCTGGCAGCGTCTGTAAGGAGAGAAAAGAGCTGACATTTCGAGTCTAATTGACCCTTTGTCAAACCCTAGCTTTGACAAAGGGTCAGTTAGACTAGAAACGTCAGCTCTTTTCTCTCCTTACAGATGCTGCCAGACTTGCTGAGACTTTCCAGCATTTTCTCTTTTGAGCAGAGAGATCTCTGTGCCCATGTACATAGATCCTTGAAAGTTGCCACCCAGGTTGACAGGGTTGTTAAGAAGGCATACAGTGTGTTAGCTTTTACTGGTAGAGGGATTGAGTTTCGGAATCATGAAGTCATGCCGCAGCTGTACATAACTCTGGTGGGTCTGCACTTGGAGAATTGTGTACAGTTCTGGTCACTGCATTATGAGAAGGATGTGGAAGCTTTGGAAAGGGTGCAGAGGAGATTTACTAAGATGTTGCCTGGTATGGAGGGAAGGTCTTACGAGAAAAGGCTGGGGACTTGAGGCTGTTTTCATTAGAGAGAAAAACATTAAGATGTGATTTAATTGAGACATATAAGGTAATCATAGGGTTAGATAGGGTGGACAGTGAGAGCCTTTTTCCTTGAATGGTGATGGCTTGCACAAGAGGACCCAGCTGTAAATTGAGAGGTGATAGATATAGGACAGATATCAGGGGTAGTTTCATTATACAGAGAGTAGTGAGGGGGTGGAATGGCCTGCCTGCACCAATAGTAGACTCACCAACTTTAAGGGCATTTAAATAGTCATTGAATATGCATATGGATGAAAATGGAATCGTGTAGGTTAGATGGGCTTCAGATTGGTTCCACAGCTCAGCGCAATATCAAGGCCTGTATTGCGCTGTAATGGCCTATGTTCTATGTTCTAAACCCATTATCTACTTCCATCTAGAAGGACAAGGGCAGTAGCTACTTGGGAACACCACCACCTGCAAGTTCCCCTCTAAGCCACTCACTTGGAAATATTTTGCCGTTCCTTCGCTATTGCTGGGTCAGAATCCTGGAATTCTCTCCCTAACGGCGTTGTGGGTCAACCCACACCCAATGGACTACAGCAGTTCAAGAAGGCAGCTCACCCCCACCTTCTCAAGGGGCAACTAGGGATGTGCAATAAAGTTGGACTAGCCAGCGACGCCTATTTCCCAGGCATGAATTAAAGAAAACCAACTCTGGCTGTTTGGGTTAAGGGTTTCATGTGTAAACTCACTTGGCTCTTTATCTTCTCGTTACAGACCCATACGCCATTGTCTCATTCCTGCACCAAAGCCAAGCGACTGTGACAATGAAAGGCACCTTGAACCCCACCTGGGACCAGACGCTCATCTTCCATGAAGTGGAGATTTTCAGCGATTCCAACATCACCACCAATAACCCTCCTAACATTGTGGTTGAGTTGTATGACCACGACACCTATGTAAGCCTGGTGATCAGTATTATTTATATCGCTTGTATCACACAGAAAATTGCAGAGTTAATTTGGCCTGTTACGTAGCCATAGGGAAGGCCATTCAGCCCCTTTAGATTGTTTCACCAGGACAGGAGAAGAGCTTCTTACACAGGTCCTCTGTCTAGGCCCCTCGTGATCTTGAAAAAGTCTTTCAAATCAAATCAAATCAAATCTCCCCCTCACTTTATCCTGTTCAATGAAAACACTTCCAACCTCTCCAACCTGGCTTCACAAACAAAGCTCCTTATCCCTGAAACCTGTGACGCCTCACGGGCTGAGTGCACTGGAAATGAGACTCCACAATTTCTGACGCTGAAGTAAAACGATAGATGCTGGAAATCTGAAACACAGACAGAGAAAAAATAATTGGCAGCATCTGTGCAGAGAGAAACACAGTGAAAGTTTGGGAGTCCAGTGACCCTTCTTCAGAACAGAATTCAATGTTGCGTTTGTTTAAAGGTGACTATCTAATCATGACTGATCGTTGGAAAAGCCCATCTGGTTGAGTAACATCCTTTTGGGGTAAGTAATCTGCCACCTTTCCCTGGTCTGGCCTGTGACTACTGACCCGCAGCAATTTTAATTTATTCATGGGATCAGGGCCTTGCTGTATTTATTTCCCATTGCCAGGGGGCATTTAAGAGTCACCCACATTGGCTGTGGGCCTGGAGTCAAATGTAGGCCAGACCAGGTATGGATGGTATAAAGGACTTCAGCGAACCAGAAAGGATTTTCCTGACAATCGGTCATCGTTAGATTTTCAAACCCCAGATTTTAATCAAACTCACATTTCACCAGCTGCCGTAGCAGGATTTGAACCCATATCCCCAGAACATTGCCTGGGTTGCTGCAGTAATAGCCCAGCAATAATGCCACTAGGCCATCACCTCCCCATTGTGGTTGAGCCCCAGCTCCCCTCTGAAATGGCCAAAATACATGGTTAAGAGATTTGTGTCAAGATTGGGAGAGCTGTCTCTCAGATAGTCAAGGAACAGCCTGACATAGTCAGAATCATAGAACTACACCTGACAATGACCCATGCCACTATTACCATCCCTGGTCATGTACTGTCTCCCCAGAGGTGCTGGCACTGTGGTATTCACTCAAGAAGATCAACACCATCCAGGACAAAGCAGTCCACTTGATTGGCACCACATCTACAAGCATCCCCTCCCTCCACCACCGACGCTCAGTAACAGCAGTGTGGACTATCTACAAGATGCGCTGCAGGAATTCACTAAAGATCCGCAGACAGCACCTTCCAAACACACAACCACTTCCATCCAGAAGGACAAGGGCAGCTGATACATGGGAGCACCACCCCCTGCAAGTTCCACTCTGAGCCTCTCACCACCTTGACTTGGAAATATATCATGGAGTCATAATCATAGAATAATACAGCACCGAAACAGACCCTTCAGTCCAACTCATCCACACTGACCAAGTTTTCCAAACTAAATACTTCCACTTGCTTGCATTAGGCCCATATCCCTCTAAACCTTTCCTATTATAAAGTCATATCATCCATTCCTTCACTGTTTCTGGATCAGACTGTTGGAATTCCCATCCTAACAGCATTGGATCAGCTGTTATAAATATTTTAGAAGTATCTTCGCCAGTGAACGTACGTTCTGGAATCTCAACCTTTGTATTTTTTAAATATTTCGGGGAATTGGCAGCAATGTGTAACCATTTCTTGAAGCAAAGATCTCCATGTTATTTTTCTACATTTTCCAAATTCCCCGCCACAGAGTGTTTACTAAGTGACGATTGGCCACGGTCTCAGTGTTCCCGTCTGACGGCACCGCAGTGTCGGTGAAACACAGGTTACAACCAGGCACCAAGACAGCTTCAAACCGGGTGGGAGCACAGTGTGTGTGTCAACAGTGAAGTAATAGATTGCTTCCTTGCTCCGAGAGGAATTTCCCGTTTGCCCATCCAGAGGCTGACAGTGGAATTAGGGGAATGCATCAGTGGAAAAGTGCGTTTACCATCTTCCTTCACCCTGGTATCGAGCCACAGTTAGATCACAGCGGGAGAACTCTTCAGGGTTCCACGGAAATGCGTCAGTACCAAATGGGCCAGCATGTCCCTAGTTGCCCCTTGAGAAGGTGGGGTTGAGCTGCCTTCTTGAACCACTGCAGTCCATGTGCTGTGGGTTGACCCACAATGCCCTGAGGGAGGGAATTCCAGGATCTTGACCCAGTGACAGTGAAGGAACGGTGATATATTTTCAAGTCAGGATGGTGAGTGACTTGGAGGGGAACTTGTCCACAGTCCTTTTCCATGTACCTGTTATGCTTAAATCTCTTGCTCAATAACGGGCAATCATCAAAATAATGAGTTCACGAACAGACAGTTTGCTTCATGGAGTAATATTCAAGGTGGTGACAATGGCCCAGTTGAAAATGTGGGTGTTGAGTAACTGAGCAGTACAGTGAGGGATAAAGAAGAGGTGCTAACAAGGCTGGCAGTACTCCAGGTAGAGAAGTCGCCAGGCCCAGATGGGATGCATTCAGATCACTGAGTAAGGGAGTAAATTGCAGAATTGTTGACAGAGATTTTCCAGGCCTCTCTGAACGCAAGATTAGTCCTGGGGGACTGGGGGGTATGGGAATGTAGCACTGTTGTTTAAGAAAGGGACAAATGGTAACCTAGGAAAGTACAGACCTTGACATCAATCATGGGAAAACTGATGGAAGGAGGCCATAATACTGGATACAGTGAGTGAAAAACTAGCACTAGACAGCCAACATGGCTTTGTCAAGGACGCGGTGACACAGGCTGAGAGCAGTGCTGTGGTTGTTGTACATTTGGACTTTCAGGAAACAGTTGATGTGATGCCACAGGACAGGAGGGTTTATTAAAATGGGGATTAGAACCAGGACTAAGGAATTTTAGAAACAAAGGAATATTAGAGAGACTGTGCATATTCTGTTTGGATCAGCGAAAATTCAGAGGTGACTTTATTGAGGCGGTCACAATTATGAACAATTTTGACAGACTAAAGAAAGATATTCTGTTTCCATAGTTGGTAAGTCAGTAACTAGGGCTCACAGTTTCAAGACTGTCTGCAAGCGAGCTAGGAGTGAGATGAGGAGAAACTTCATCACTCAGGGAGTTGCTGGGATTTGGAATGCGCTGCCTGGGAGAGTAGGGGAGGCAGATTCCATCAGAGGGTTCAAAAGGAAGCTGGATACATATTAGTCATGATTCAGAGATGCCAGTGTTGGACTGGGGTGTACAAAGTTAAAATCACACAACACCAGGTTATAGAACATAGAACATAGAACAATACAGCACAGAACAGGCCCTTCGGCCCACGATGTTGTGCCGAACATTTGTCCTAGCTTAAGCACCTATCCATGTACCTATCCAATTGCCGCTTAAAGGTCACCAAAGATTCTGACTCTACCACTCCCACAGGCAGCGCATTCCATGCCCCCACCACTCTCTGGGTAAAGAACCTACCCCTGACATCTTCCCTATACCTTCCACCCTTCACCTTAAATTTATGTCCCCTTGTAACACTCTGTTGTACCCGGGGAAAAAGTCAGGAGTGTGATGGAGTACACTCCTTCATCAGGTGATTGTCCAGGCGTCGGTCCGAAAGCTAGTATGCTTCCAATTAAACCTGTTGGACTATAACCTGGTGTTGTGTGATTTTTAACTGGATATATATTAGAATGGGATGAAGTTAGAGGACTACGGAAATAGGGCTGAAGTGTGGGACCAGCTGGGTAGCTCTTTCGGAAGCTGGTGAAAAGGACAGATCAGGGTTCTTTCTGGATGGTATGAACTAAATATGGGCAGCACGGTGGCTCAGTGGTTAGCGCTGCTACCTCACAGCACCAGGGACCCAGGTTCGATTCCAGCCTCAGGAGACTGACTGTATGGAGTTTGCACATTCTCCCCGTGTCTGCGTGGGTTTCCTCCCACAGTCCAAAGATGTGCAGGTGAATTGGTCATGCTAAATTGCCTATAGTGTTCATGGGTGTGTAGGCTAGGTGCATCAGTTAGGGGTAAATATAGCATAGGGGAATCGGTCTGGGTGGGTTACTTTTCAGAGGGTCAGTGTGGGCTTGTTGGGCTGAAGGGCCTGTTTCCACAGTGTAGGGATTCTATATAAAAAAAATACAGTGGATCTCCAGCAAGATTTGGGGGTTCAGGTGCCTGGCTCTTTATAATGTCACAAATAATCTCAAAATGCTGGCTTTTATATCTGGACGACTGGAGTGCAAGGATGGTGAAGTTATGCCGCATTTATATAAAACACTGGTTCACCACCACTTGGAGCACTGTGAGCAGTTCTGGGCACCACACCTTGGGAAGGGTAGATTGGCCTTGGAGGGAATATAATGTAGGTTTACAAGAAATTACAAGAATGATGCTTGGACTTTAGGGGTTATGTTATGAGGAGAGATTATATACAAATCAGGCCTGTTTTCTCTGGAATTTAGCAGGAAAAGGGGTGATATAATTGAAGTCCGAAAGAACTCAATAGGAAAGGACAGGGTAGCTAAAGATAAACTATTTCCATCGGTCAGAGATTCTGGAACGAGGGGGCAGAGTCTGAGGATTAGGGCCAGAGCGTTCAGGAGAGATGTAAGAAAGCACTTCTCCACACAAGGTAGGGGAGGGGATTGGAACTCTCTTCCACAAAGGGCCTTGAATGTTGGATCGGGTGTTAATTTTAAATCTGAGATTGATCATTTTTTTGTTAAGCAAAGGGATATGGGTTAAAAGTGGGTACATGGAGATTGGCCACAGATAGCCAGGATTGCATTGAATGAGAGGCTGAATGGCCTACTCCTGTTCCTACATTCCAAGAGTACAGCAATGAAATGATGAACAGAATGGGCAGGTGGACGAAGATGTTTATTTCCCTTATCTCTTTCTCTTTCTCTCTCTCTCTCTCTCTCTCTTCCCCCTACCCCCTCCCCTAGGGGGCTGATGAGTTTATGGGGCGATGTATCTGCAGACCATGCCTTGAACCCTCCCCAAGACTGGCGTGGTATCCAGTGAGAAGAGGCAACAGAAATGCAGGGGAACTCCTGGCTGCCTTCGAGCTCATTCCACGGGAGAAGGTACGTGAACCGTGAAATCCAGCAGCCTTTCCTCCACATGTACAGCAAAGCCCCACCTTTAACAGCATGGTTGAACACATGTTCCAGGACATATCACAGGACGATCATTCAAAAAGAACTCTAATAGCGCATTATAGCATCATTCTGTTGAGTTTATCATAATTTTGTTCAGGCCTAAGTGTCATAAAATTATCTGCAATCCTTTCTCTCCACCATGGGGTAGGAAGTTCTCTCTACTTATGCAAACTCTGCCCTGATACATTTACAAACTCTGCCCTGATACATTTGAAGTTTGGCAGCCATTTCTCTCAAGGGGATGCCATGATTGGTTCCGAATGCAACTCGGGATTTTTTTATTCATTCACATAACGTGGGTGTCACTGGCTGGGCCCAGCATTTATTGCCCATCCCGAGTTGCCCCTTGAGAAGGTGGGGGTGAGCTACCTTCTTGAGCCTCTGCAGTCCACCTGCATTGGGTTTGACCCACAATGCCCTGAGGGAGGAAATTCCAGAATTTTGGCCCAGTGACAGTGAAGGAATGGAACTGCGATATATTTCCAAGTCAGGACGGTGAGTGGCTTGGAGGGGAACCTGCAGGGGGTGGTGTTCCCATGTATCTGCTGCCCTTGTCCTTCTGGATGGAAGTGGTTGTGGGTTTGGAAGGTGCTGTCTGAGGATCTTTGCTGAATTCCTGCAGTGCATCTTGTAGATGGTACACACTGCTGTTACTGAGCGTCAGTGGTGGAGGGAGTGGAGGTTTGTGGATGTGGTGCTGGGCTGCTTTGTCCTGGATGGTGTTGAGCTTCTTGAGTGTTGTTGGAGCTGCCCCCATCCAGGCAAGTGGGGAGTACTCCATCACACACCTGACTTGTGCCTTGTAGATGGTGGACAGGCTTTGGGGAGTCAGGTGATGAGTTACTTGCTGCAGTATTCCTAACCTCTGACCTGCTCATGTAGACACTGTGTTTAATTGTGAATCCAATTCAGTTCCTGGTCTTGCCAGCCCAAGGCTAGATATTGTCAAGGTCTTCCGTTGAACCTGGTTGGTTTCCTGCTGCTAACCCTCAGCCAGGTCCTCAGTGTGTTCCTCAATCCCCAATTTAGAAAGCTGTCTCCAGAAAGGAGAGGTTCCTCTCACAGAATCACAGAAGGATAGTGAAGCACCCAGTGGCTGTTTGGCCCATCGTGTCTGTACTGGCCCTTTCCTTTCTCCTGCCCTTTCCCCTGAACATTGTTACTATTTCTAAAACTTTACCTCCTGGAAGCCTCAATTAAAGCTGCATCCACCGCAGTTCCCAGGCAGTGCATGCCAAACCGTCACCATGGTAACGGGCGTTTCTCATGGCATGTTTGTTTTTTTTGCCAGTCACATTAAACGTGTGCCCTCTCATTGTAAGATGCTCATTACAAACACAACACAGGCATAAGTTACTGAATTCCACAGCCAACGCTAACATCTCCACATTTTTAAAGAGTCAGGAAACAGATGGGAATCTTATTCCATTGATTTGTGTGTCTTTATTGTCTTGCAGCGTACAGTGCACCGTATTCCGGGTTTGAAGGTAAGGTTCAAGGGGATCATTACCCATCAACAAACTGATACTGTAACAGAGTAAAGCTGCCTCTACACCACCAGGACAAAGACAGCACGGGGTTAGACACAGAGTAAAGCTCCCTCTACACTGTCTCCATCAAACACTCCCAAGATATGGATACCATGGGGTTAGATACAGAGTAAAGCTCTCTCTACACTGTCCCCATCAAACACTTCCAGGACAGGGACAGCACGGGGTTAGATACAGAGTAAAGCTCTCTCTACACTGTCCCCATCAAACACTCCCAGGACAGGGACAGCACGGGGTTAGGTACAGAGTAAAGCTGCCTCTACACTGTCCCTATCAAACACTCCCAGGACAGGGACAGCACGGGGTTAGGTACAGAGTAAAGCTCTCTCTACACTGTCCCCATCAAACACTCCCAGGTCAGGGACAGCACGGGGTTAGGTACAGAGTAAAGCTCCCTCTACACTGTCCCCATCAAACACTCCCAGGACAGGGACAGCACGGGGTTAGGTACAGAGTAAAGCTCTCTCTACACTGTCCCCATCAAACACTCCCAGGACAGGGACAGCACGGGGTTAGGTACAGAGTAAAGCTCTCTCTACACTGTCCCCATCAAACACTCCCAGGACAGGGACAGCACGAGGTTAGATACAGAGTAAAGCTCTCTCTACACTGTCCCCATCAAACACTCCCAGGACAGGGACAGCACGAGGTTAGATACAGAGTAAAGCTCCCTCTACACTGTCCCCATCAAACACTCCCAGGACAGGGACAGCACGGGGTTAGATACAGAGTAAAGCTCCCTCTGCACTGTCCCCATCAAACACTCCCAGGACAGGGACAGCACGCGGTTAGATACAGAGTAAAGCTCTCTCTACACTGTCCCCATCAAACACTCCCAGGACAGGGACAGCATGGGGTTAGGTACAGAGTAAAGCTGCCTCTACACTGTCCCCATCAAACACTCCCAGGACAGGGACAGCACGGGGTTAGATACAGAGTAAAGATCTCTCTACACTCCCCATCAAACACTCCCAGGACAGGGACAGCACGGGGTTAGATACAGAGTAAAGCTCCCTCTACACTGTCCCCATCAAACACCCCCAGGACAGGGACAGCACGGGGTTAGATACAGAGTAAAGCTCCCTCTACACTGTCCCCATCAAACACTCCCAGGACAGGGACAGCACGGGGTTAGATACAGAGTAAAGCTCCCTCTACACTGTCCCCATCAAACACTCCCAGGACAGGGACAGCACGGGGTTAGATACAGACCTTCCATTTTGTTCCACTGCACAAGAATTGCAACTGGCCTTTCTTGCACAAGAATATTAGCATTTCAATTTTCCAAGTTGAGCAGTCCAAACCTGGACTATTGTTTTTTTCCAATTCCCCTCAGGAGTGCGGCCTGTCCTCTTGTCCCTGGGCATATCCCATTGCCCTGTTTCCTCCCCACTGGATTTCAGCTATAACAGGGATTTACGAACAGCGTGACTACCTGCCGTCATTTCCAATGTCGATGAATGGTCGATAACTGAAGGAGATTCAGAATGGGGAGGTTTGGAGATTTTGGGATTGGTCAAGGAGGTTGTCAGAGAATGAAGGCTCCTTTACCCTGGCTCTGTGGGAAAATAGGGAAAGTGCGGGACACTGCCAACCACAGACGGCCCTTCTTGAACTACCCTCCCAAAGCCGGTTTTGACCTGTTGGTTTTTGCTGTGTGTTGTGTTGTGTTCAGCCCAGATAGTTTGTACCGGTCACTCCCTTCGCCATCAGCTGTGCCCACTCGGATGGTTGGCAGAGTTAGCAGGAGGGAGCAGCTGGTAGCAGAGTGGCTGGGGTGAGACAGTGTATTGGGCACAGGCATCGCTGTGATGTGCAGCTCACCTGCTCACTGACCACACAGATGGCACCCTCTGGGGCTCAGACTGTGAGGGCACCCACTGCCCATTTGTGTTGCTGCATATTATAGTCATAGGGATCTATACCACAGAGAAAGGCCCATCGGCACATCTCATCTATGCTGGTTAATAACAACCACACAGCTGTTCTAATCCCATTTCCCAGCCCTTGGTTTTGTGTGTGTGCGTGAGTGAGTGTGTGTGTGTGTCTGTCTGTCTGTCTGTGTGTCTGTCTATCTGTGTGTGTGTCTGTGAGAGTGTGTCTGTGTGTTTCTGTGTGTGAGTGTGTGTGTGTGTGCGTCTGAGTGTGTGTGTCTGAGTGTGTGTGCGTCTGTGTATGTGTGTGAGAGTGTGTGTGTGTCTGCGTGTGTGTGTGTGTCTGAGTGTGTGTGTGTGTGTGTCTGTGTGAGTGTGCGTGTGTTTGTCTGTGTGAGTGTGTGTGTCTGTGTGTGTGTGTCTGTCTGATTGTGTGTGTGTCTGTGTGAGTGTGTGTGTGTGAGAGTGTGTGTGTGTCTGATTGTGTGTGTCTATGTGAGTGTGTGTGTGTGAGTGTGTGTGTGTGTTTGTCTGTGTGAGTGTGTGTCTGAGTGAGCATGAGTGTGTCTGTGTGTGTGTCTGTGTGAGTGTGTGTGTGTGTGTCTGAGTGAGCATGTGTGTGTCAGTGTGAGTGTGCCTGTGTGTGTGTGTCTGTCTGTGTGTGTGTGTGAGTGTGCGTGTGTTTGTCTGTGTGTGTGTGTGTCTGAGTGAGCATGTGTGTGTCTGTGTGAGTGTGCCTGTGTGTGTGTCTGTGTCTGTGTCTCTGTGTGTGTGTCTGTGTGTGTGTCTCTGTGTGTGCGTGTGAATGTTTGCACACTTCCTAAATACTTCATCCATGTGAAGAGGGCTTCTGCTTCTCCCAGCCATACTGGAGGTGAATACCAGATTCCTACCACTCTCTGGGGGAGAAAGGTTTACCTCACATCCCCTTGAAACCTCCACCCATTATGTTAAATCAATACACCTTGTCATTGATCCCTCCATTAAGATTTCCTGTTGACCCCCTTTCTATGCCCTTCATAACTTTACCATTTCAATCGTGTTGCGCCAACTCAAATCCTAGACGCGTACTGCAGAGAAAGAGATCCATCAGCCCCATCAAGTCTCATTCAAAGAGGTGTCATGTCAGTCCCACTCTCACCCTGTTTAACCATTTCCCTGCAATTGCTTCCCTTTGATTCATTATCTGTCTGTGTGGAGTTTGCACATTTTTCCCGTGTCGATGTGGGTTTCCTCCGGGTGCTCCGGTTTCCTCCCACAATCCAAAGATGTGCAGATTAGGTAGATTGGCCATGCTAAATTGCCCGTAGTGTTGGGGGATGTGTAGATTAAATGGATTTGCCATAGGGAATGCAGGGTTACAGGGATAGGCTTGGAGGCTGGGACTCATAGAGTCATAGAGATGTACAGCACGGAAACAGACCCTTCGGTCCAACTTGTCCATGCCAACCAGATATCCCAACCCAAGCTAGTCCCACCTGCCAGCACCAAGCCCATATGACAGATGACACCAAAATTGGAGGTGTAGTGGACAGCGAAGAGGGTTACCTCAGAGTACAGCAGAGTCTTGATCAGATGGGCCAATGGGCTGAGGAGTGGCAGAAGGAGTTTAATTTAGATAAATGCAAGGTGCTGCATTTTGGGAAAGCAAATCTTAGCAGGACTTATACACTTAATGGTAAGGTCCTAGGGAGTGTTGCTGAACAAAGAGACCTTGGAGTGCTCCTTGAAAGTGGAGTTGCAGGTAGATAGGATAGATTAGATTACTTACAGTGTGGAAACAGGCCCTTTGGCCCAACAAGTCCACACCGACCCGCTGAAGCGCAACACATCCATACCTTGAATTGCTGTGCTCTTCCAGCACCACTGATCCA
Source organism: Chiloscyllium plagiosum (assembly GCF_037043375.1). Lineage (NCBI taxonomy): Eukaryota > Metazoa > Chordata > Chondrichthyes > Orectolobiformes > Hemiscylliidae > Chiloscyllium > Chiloscyllium plagiosum. Next base: position 163,463,377 of record NW_028270139.1, on the reverse strand, counting down.
GAATCTGGTTTCCAGCATCTGCAGTCATTGTTTTTACCCCTACATCTACCCCTTACCTAACATTACGGGCAATTTAGCATGGCCAATTCACCTGACCTGCACATCTTTGGACTGTGGGAGGAAACCGGAGCACCCGGAGGAAACCCACGCTGACACGGGAGAATGTGCAAACTCCACACAGTCAGTCGCCTGAGGTGGGAATTGAACCCGGGTCTCTGGCGCTGTGAGGCAGCAGTGCTAACCACTGTGCCACCGTGCCGCCCACGGTGAAGAAGGCTTTTGGTATGCTTTCCTTTATTGGTCAGAGTATTGAGTACAGGAGTTGGGAGGTCATATTGCAGCTGTACAGGACATTGGTTAGGCCACTGTTGGAATATTGTGTGCAATTCTGGTCTCCTTCCTATCGGAAAGATGTTGTGAAACTTGAAAGGGTTCAGAAAAGATTTATAAGGATGTTACCAGGGTTGGAGGATTTGAGCTATCGGGAGAGGCTGGACAGGCTGGGGCTGTTTTCCCTGGAGTGTCGGAGGCTGAGGGGTGACATTATAGAGGTTTATAAAATCATGAGGGTCTATTCCCTAGGGTGTGGGAGTCCAGAACTAGAGGGCATAGGTTTAGGGTGAGAGGGGAAAGATATAAAAGAGACCTAAGGGGCAACTTTTTCACACAGAGGGTGGTACGTGTATGGAATGAGCTGCCAGAGGATGTGGTGGAGGCTGGTACAATTGCAACATTTAAGAGGCATCTGGATGGGTATATGAATAGGAAGGGTTTGGAGGGATATGGGCCGGGTGCTGGCAGGTGGGACTAGATTGGGTTGGGATATCTGGTCAGCATGGACAGGTTGGACTGAAGGGTCTGTTTCCATGCTGTACATCTCTATGACTCTAAGTCTGTGTCCTCTGGAGATCAACCCGTCAGCCATTAGAAGCACTTATGTTTCTTAACCCTTCAGGAACTTACGTGTCTAATTTGCTCTTGGGCTGATTGAAGGTTTTTTTCTGTTCATGCATGAGATGTGGGTGTCGATGGCTGGGCCTAGCACTTATTGCCTGTCCCTAGTTGCCCCTTGAGAAGGTGGGGGTGAACTGCCATTTGGTGTGGGTGCTCCCACAATTCTGTCGGTTCTATCTACACCTGAATGTGTGAAACACGGGCACTGTGAAGGGGCAGGTCGTCATGGGGTGAAATTGCTGGTGTTTCTTGTGCACTAACTCTTGTTTCCTTTCATCATTTCCCAACACACGCACGGTGCTGCCATCCCCAGGAGGAATTTAGCACGCTGAAGGAGGTAAGGGTGACCTAGCCATTGTTGTTCTCTGCTCTGTCAGTTTGCTTGATTCATGTTGGGTTTGGGAAGGCATTTTGACTTTGAATCACCCGAGAGAGATTAGCCAATCATTGGTCACTGCTGGACTTGATGGGATGAATGGCCTTGTCTTGGTCCAGACTGTCTTGATTTACAGCAGAATCAGTTCCCTGGGCATCGGCTGGAAGGGAAATTTGAAAGGGTTCAGAAGAGATTTACAAGGATGTTGGAGGGTTTGAGCTACAGGGAGAGGCTGACTAGACTGGGGCTGTTTTCCCTGGAGGGTCGGAGGCTGAGGGGTGACCTTATAGAGGTTTATAAAATCATGAGGGGTATGGGTAGGGTAAATAGACAAAGTCTTTTCCCTGGGGTCGGGGAGTCCAGAACTAGAGGGCATAGGTTTAGGGTGAGAGGGGAAGATTTAAAAGGGACCTAAGGGGCAACCTTTTCACGCAGAGGGTGGTACGTGTATGGAATGAGCTGCCAGAGGATGTGGTGGAGGCTGGTACAATTGCAACATTTAAAAGGCATCTGGATGGGTATATGAATAGGAAGGGTTTGGAGGGATATGGGCTGGGTGCTGATAAATGGGACTAGATTAGGTTTGGATATCTGACCGGCATGGACGAATTGGACCGTGCTGTACAACTCTGTGACTCTCAGTGTCGTTGTGTGATGTATGGTCATGCGAGAGGGAGAGGATGATCTTCATTGTAAAGTGGTCAGATCATTGTCATTGGAGTGTGCTCTGAGATTACAGAAGTCAGGAAACAAGATGAATTTCTTCCCGCACTTGTGAGCTGTAGCCATTGCTGGCAAGGCCACCAGTCATTGCCTCCCGGTGGAAGAGGAGGTATTGGGTGTCCTTGAAGACAGAGATGTTGATATGGCTGGGTCATTCAGCTATTCCAGAGAATATTAAAGAACCCGCCGCATCCCTGAGGGTATGCTGTAAAGGCGTTACCACACATCAACAGAGGAAATATGATCATGTCTTACATTGTTTTGGATGACTGGGGAGCCTTTGGTTCTCCATTGTTTTCCCCATGGCAACACCTCAGCCAGTTGGAGGGGAGGGACTGACCAATCAGCACCCCGTTCTCCTGTGGTGTAAATCGCTTGAAAAGTTTGGTGTTCGTGCTTTCCGTCCTGATGAGTTAAAGAGGAACAGAATGATGTAGATGCATGTGGGGAGGCAATGGCCTAGTGGTATTATTGCCAGAATGTTAATCCAGGGTCAAAGGTTCGAATCCTGCTACGGCATATGGTGGAATTTGAATTTGAGAAAGAATTGGCAATTAGGAGTCTAATGATAGTCATGAATCAGTTGTTGGGAAAATCCCATCTAGTTCACTGATGTCTGTCAGGGAAGGAAACTGCCATCCCTAACTGGTCTGGCCTCCACGTGACTCCAGAACCACAGCCTACCTTGTAAGTACCTCTTGATGATGTCCACATGAATTAACCAATAAACATCATGGGGATCCTTGACAGGCACATGAGGGAGAGGGGGAAAAAGGAATTACAATGGACATTTTGGTGTAGACTGAGGGGACCCTAATATGGGCTGGGTTGGCAGAAAGACCTGTATCTTGCTGTATAACCCCATGTAACACTATGTAAGTCCATTCCTCAGAGCTTAGGAGATGTTTTGAGGCTTTGATAGGGATTAATTCCCCCCCCCCCCGGTAGAACCAGCAGATTATTGTCTCTAAGATCTGAGCAGTGTCATGAGGAGAAACCTTTTCTTTCAAAGAGTTGTCCGTCTTCAGAAATCTTTGCCTTTGGGAGCTGTGAATATCCATTCCTGAAATGTTAACCCTGCTTCCTCTTCCTGCCAGACTTGCTGAGTTCCTCCAACAATTTCTGGTTATGTTCCTGATTTCCACCATCCAAAGTTCTTTGGGGTTTATTTTTGTGAATATCAATTGTTGAGTATATTTAGGTCAGATTTCATTTTTTGGTGCGAATGAAGGATTGTCGTGAATGATGGAACAATCTGAAAGGGCCAAACGATTTAATCCATCCTTTATTTCCACTCTGATGGGACGATCAGACTCTGCCCGTTTGGATTATTTTGTGGCATTTTTCTGTCTGGTAAAGAGCCCCGTGCCATGGTGAGTAAGACTGAGTACTCCCCCTGCTGTGTTGTTAGGGAGGGAGGTGCAGGACTTCGACAGAATAGCAGTGAAACACTGGGTGACCTTTGACAAAGTTGAGGCAGGTGAGGACCCTGGGTCTGTACTGAATGGAGCTCAGAAGGATGGGGGGGTGGGTGGAATCTGATTGGAGCGTACAGAATACTGAGAGGCCTGGATAGAGTGGACGACAAGATGTTTCCACTGGTAGGACCCGAGGGCACAGCCTCAGGGTGAAGGGACGTCCCTTTCGAACTGAGCATCCACAGCTCTGCACGGTCAACAATTCTTAAGATACACAGCATGCTCCAGTTGAAGAAATCTCTCCTCATTCTCAGTCTGAAGCGATCTCTTGTATTGTAAGACAAGCTTTGATTGATTGATTGATTGATTGTCACATGTACTGAAGCACAGTGAAATGTTTTGTTTACAAGCAGTACAGGCAGGCCATAGTAAACAAGGACGTACAGATCAAAAGATTTGGACAGAGGCATTCACAGGATGTGCACACGGTGAGATCGATGTTAGCAAGGTCAGCATTGTTTGAAGTTAGAGACTCCATTCATCAGTCTAATACCGGGCGGGAAGAAGCTGTTCCTGAACCTGCTGGTGCGTGTGTTTCTGTACCTCCTGCCTGATGGAAGCGGTTGTAGGAGATCATTACCGGGGGGTGGGAGGGGTCTTTGATGATGTTGGCAGCGTTTCCGTGGCAGCGAGCCGTGTAAATGGAGCCCATGGATGGAAGGTTGGTTTCCGTGATGGTCTGGGCTGTGCACACCACCTTCTGTAGTTTCCTACGGTCCTGGACAGAGCAGTTACCGTACCAGGCCGATATACACCCGGACAGTATGGTCTCAATGGTGTATCTGTAGAAGTTGGTGAGGGCCCTTATGGATGTGCTGAATTTCCTGAGGTGCCTGAGGAAGAAGAGGTGTTGTTGTGCCTCTTCACCATCGCATCTACCTGGGAAGGCCAGGACAGGCTGTCGGTTATTGTCACTCCGAGGAACTTGACACTCTCCACCCTCTCACCCTCAGCTCCGTTGATGTAGATGGGGGTGTGTTCTCCTCCTTGCTTCCTGAACCCAATGATCAGTTCTTTAGTTTTGCCGACGTTGAGATGGAGGGGTGGTTACCCTACCTCCTTTCTAGCTCCACAGCCTCTCAGCAGTTAGCCTCTTTTAAGTTCTTTTGGGATTTTACATCTTTCAACGAGGTGCTCTCAAATCCTCCTTCCTGGGACATTCTGCCTCCTGGGACAACCTCGAGTAGGCTCCAATACAAAATCCTCTTCCTGCCCAGTGGTATTACAACCAGCAGAGAGCAGCAATGCTCTTTGTATGAAGAAGGCAAGGAATAGTTCAAAGCGAACACTTACTTTGAAGTTCAATCAGAAAACAGGATTTGACTCAGAATGGATTTTCAGAATGGCCTGAAAGTAACAGGGAGAAGGAACCCCAGAGGCTGGGACCCAGGCAGTCAAAGGCATCGATCCCTGAAGGTTTCAGCACAGAGACACAGTGTGGTGAAGAAGACAGGATCATTAGCAAGAGCTTCCATTATAGCAACAAGGGACAAAGTTAAAAATCACACAACCCCCAGGTTTATTTGGACACACTCACTTTCAAACCACCTGATGAAGGAGCAGTGCTCCGAAAGCTAGTGCTTCCAAATAAACCTGTTGGACTCGAACCCGGTGTTGCGTGATTTTTTAATTTTGTTGAGAGTGCGGTGCTGGAAAAACACAGCAGGTCAGGCAGCATCCGAGGAGCTGGAAAATTCCTGACGAAGGGCTCCGGCCCGAAAAGTCGATTCTCCTGCTCCTCGGATGCTGCCTGACCTGCTGTGCTTTTCCAGCAGCACACTCTTTGACTCTGACTCTCCAGAGTCTGCAGGCCTCACTGTCTCCGCATTTTTAACTTTGTCCAGCCCAGTCCAACACCGTCTCCTCCAAATCAGGAGCAAGGGAGTTCTGGTACAACGCGATAAAACATTGGATGGGCCACAGATGGAATACTGTGTGCAGATCTATTGGAAGTGTGTGATTGCACTGGAGAGGGTGGATCTCTGGGACACCCGCACCAACCAACCCCACCGCCCTGTGGCTGAACACTTCAACTCCCCCTCCCACTCTGCCGAGGACATGCAGGTCCTGGGCCTCCTCCATCGCCAAACCCTAACCACCCGACGCCTGGAGGAAGAACGCCTCATCTTCCACCTCAGGACCCTCCAACCACACACGATCAATGTGGATTTCAGAAGTTTCCTCATTTCCCCTCCCCCCGCCGACCTTATCCCAGTCCCAAGCCTCCAACTCGGCACCGCCCTCTTGACATGAATATTGTTTTTCCCATCTATCCGCTCCACCCTCCTCTCCGACCTAACACCTACTCCTCCCCCCCCAACCTTCATCTACCTATTACATTCCCTGCTACCTTCCCCCCCCAACCCCACCCCCCCCGCCACCTCCCATTTATCCCTCAGTCCCACCAGCCGCATTCCTGATGAAGGGCTTTTGCCCGAAACGTCGATTCTCCTGCTCCTCGGATGCTGCCTGAACTGCTGTGCTCTTCCAGCACCGCAATCTCAACTGCAAAGGAGATTCACCAGGATGTTGCCTGGGATGGAGCGTCTCAGTTATGAGGAGAGACTGGATTGTTTTTAGGGATTTGGGCGTCGCTGTCTGGCCAGCTTTGATAGCCCATTCCCTATTCGCCCTGGAGAAGGTGGGGGAGAGCTGCTTTCTGTAAATCGCTGCAGTCCACTTGCTGTGGATGGGAAGACCGGGTTTGGATTCCTTGGATCAGAGGAGGCTGAGGGGGGATCTGACTGAGGTTTACAAAATTATATAAGACGCATATAGAGTAGATCATGAGAAGCCTTTCCCCATGGGAAATGTGTCTAAGAGCAGAGGGTGAGGCAGAAGTGATTTAGACGAGATCTGAGATCGAACCTTTTAACACAGAGGCTGGCAGAAATATGAAATGGGAGAGTGTGGTGGAGGGAAAGGTCCTCTGGCAATATTTAAGAAGCATCAGGATGAGCCAGGGCAGAGTAAGCTAAGGAGCAAGTGCAGGTAAATGGGATTAGTGTAGTTGGACAGCATAGACATGTTGGGCCGAAGGGCCGGTTTCTGTGTTGTGTGACTCCCTGACACGGTGGGTCGAAGGGCCTGTTTCTGTGCTGTGTGACTCCCTGACACAGTGGGCCGTGGGCCTGTTTCTGTGCTGTGTCCCTCCCTGACACGGTGGGCCGTGGGCCTGTTTCTGTGCTGTGTGACTCCCTGACACGGTGGGCCGTGGGCCTGTTTCTGTGCTGTGTCCCT